>NC_036852.1:6786958-7016355 GCF_002910315.2 Salvelinus sp. IW2-2015
TATATAATTTAAGGAAGAGGTCATCATTTCATAGAGTTTGCGAAGGAAGAACCTCATTAAAAATATATTTTCTCCAAGTCAAATTTAATGTATTGTGTTAGAGGTTTCATTGATGCTTGTACTGTATCTAAAACAAATTAGATAATTTTAAAAGATTGTTCTATACATCAGTTGAGACTATAAGCTTCGATATGAGGTCCTAAACCTAGCATGAAAGTGCATCATTGTAGCTGTGTGGGCTAATATGTTCAAATTGAGCCAATGGTTGAGCCAATGGCAAGTTGAGTAAATTGAAGTATTTTCTTCCCAAGCGTAATGCAAGGCATTATCGCTGGAATGTGAGGTAATAACAGGGCCTGGCCTAGGTTAAAAGTGTTTAAAAAGTACAAAGTGTTTGTTAGGTGTTAAGCCTGTGTTAAAAAATTATTTAAATGCTTAAAAGTTTAAAAAAAGTGATTGTGTTGAATTGTGTTTGGAAATAAAGATAGACATGGTTTAAAAAGGTAGTGGTAATATTAATTCAATAAAGACATTTGTAGGCGGATTAATTTATCCGGTCCCTTCAATTTATGTAAAGTCCCCCCTTATCTCAGCTCGCTGGTCACCATAGCAGCACCCACCTGTAGCACGCGCTCCAGCAGGTATATTTCTCTGGTCACCCCCAAAACCAATTCCTCCTTTGGCCGCCTCTCCTTCCAGTTCTCTGCTGCCAACTGGGAACGAAACTACAAAAATCTCTGAAAGTGGAAACACTTTTTCCCTCACTAGCTTTAAGCACCAGCTGTCAGAGCAGCTCACAGATTACTGCACCTGTACATAGCCCATCTATAATTTAGCCCAAACCAACTACCTCTTCCCCTACTGTATTTATTTATTTATTTGCTCCTTTGCACCCCATTATTTCTATTTCACTTTGCACATTCTTCCACTGCCAAATCTACCAATCCAGTGTTTTACTTGCTATATTGTATTTTACTTCGCCACCATCCTTTTTTCTTTACCTCCCTTATCTCACTTCATTTGCTCACATTTACAATTGGCTCATTCATCCCCCTCCTCTCCCCTGTAACTATTCCCCAGGTCGTTGCTGCCAAATGAGAACTTGTTCTCAGTCAACTTACCTGGTAAAATAACGATAAATAAAAAAAAATGAATAAAAATAGACTTATTTTCTACTGTATTATGTGACTGTATGTTTGTTTAAGAGTACCACGGAACCCAAGGACTGAAACACACGGAGAGACCTGGCACAGAGATGTGGTTACTGTCTTTCATTTTACCAATTTTGAGGTTGTATTTAGTGGGAGTTAAAGTTMTTTTGTATCAACTGTTCAACAAGTCTTTTACGTTACCAGGTTAGACTTCTGTTCATCCCCGTATTCATTAAAGATATTGAATGCAGCAGGAGTGGTGATCACTAGCCTATAACGTTAGCTGCTGGCTAGAGCTGCCTGTTAACGTTAACTACATAGCTAGCTAATGAAGGCTTTCAACAACAATAGCCAAATTGACTGAGAAATTGACTAGSTAACGAATTAATGTCAAATGCAACCACTGTTAAACAAATTGTCGAGGAATTAATATAACGGTCTGTCTTAAATCATGCTGCMAGTGTTATGTGGTAGTCCACTGCTACTGTACCTATAGCCTTTGTGTTGTTAGTAGGATATATGATCTGCTTTCCATAACCAGTATTTTCAAGCACAAAATATGAATTAATATCAGCATTCCATTTCACAAATGCACACAACCCCATACCCAGATCTAGGCTACTTTAACTCTAAATTTGAGTATAGTGTTTGTATGCTCACTGATTCTACAAAAAGGGCAGCCTAGGTCTGTAATGGGAATGTTTTCTTTTATATATTCCTATGCACATTTTCAGAATTCATAGTATGCCATAATAACATGCCTTGTAAGGGGTAATCAATTACCTTTATCCCATATTTCCCTTTATTCACCTCACGTCTGAATGTCGAAATCCTCATGTGAACTTGTAGTTTAGCCTATGCACTGACACAATAGCAGTGTTGTATTYTGTCTCGTGATAGAAAATACCAATTAGCCTCCACCCCTCAAACATACCKAAGCATGCAAAGAATTCAGTGATGTCATTTAGRGCCTAAGCTGTACTGAAGTTAGTTTTAGCCTTGGCAAAATATGCTTGTGCAATTGGGCCCTATGCTTTATGGTGAGAGACAGGGTCAGGCAATTTTTTGTATCCCAATCAAGATAAGACCGGCTAGTAATTAGAGAGATGATTGGACAAACAAAATTGTCAATACTCAAAGCWGATTGCATTGTGTCCCCTAGATTTATACACAACGTCCTTCACTGCATGGGAGAGGCAAGCTCAATTCTGTACTGGCTCTTAGAATRTTTTATTCAGAGAATAGGTTGAATTACAAATAAGAAAMAWTKTAGTTATAGCCTATTAATTACTGCGTTAAAAGCCCCTGTCTGACATTTTCTTTTCCTATTGTTAACCGGTTGTTGACCTTTTATCTCACGCTACCTTTATCTCACTGCCTTTGTTAGGTACTCAGTAATTAGTGAAGGCACCTAAAAARATMATTGTCAAAGGAACAAAATGGAGGCCAAAGGTGTTTCCTCATCTAATCTCCACCTTGTCGCACATCCGAGGGCAAAAAGTAAAGTATGGAGGTATTTCGGCTTTGACACCGATGCAGACGGGTGTATACTACACTGGAGGAGGATCTACTGTCGTATATGTATGACTCAAATAGCATATTCCGGCAACACCTCCAATCTCTCGTACCACCTGGAGAAGAGCCACCCAGCTGAGTTTGTGAGGAGCAACACGGAKCAGATRSGTGAGGCAGTYKCAACGGCCTACTCCAAGATAAAAACTAAACCTATGCAGSAGCAATGTCAGGGAGCCATCCTGAAGTAGAGCCCAGCGTTTGAAAATATCAACCGACGGCATAATGATCTGACGTCTGCGATCATCAGCTTYGTCTGTGAAGGGATGTACCCTGTGTCTGTGGTGGAAGAACCCACCTTTCAGGCCCTTTTAAGGACTGCAGATCCAAGGYACTTGCCCCCTAGCAGAATCGACGTGGCAATGAAGGCCCTACCACAGAGGTACAATCAGATCCGAGATGCAGTGCTGGGTGAGGTGGCAGGGGTGGTGAACTGCGGTGTCTCAACTGACCTTTGGCAAAACCAAACCCAGAACAGTACATACATCTCCCTGTCCATGCACAAAACGGACTAGGTTCCAGTTTCAAGTGGCTGAAAACATTTGAAGTTCCAGAGGACAATACAGCTGAGAATATTACCAGAGCATTACCAAGCCTTTGTCGAATGGGGGATAACTCACAAAGTCAACGGTGCCACCACTAACGGTTCAKTGGACATTGTGAAAGCTTGCTCTCTTCTGGATCTATCCGTGCAGATGCCTTGCCTTTGCCACACTATAAATCGAGGGATGGATGAGGCCTTTCAGCTGTTAACAGCTTTTTGGGACGTTGCCGCAAACTTTTTGATTATTTCCAACAGTCCGTGGTGGCTATGTATCTGCTGCGAGAGAAGCAGCAAGGCCTAGCCCAGTGTGTCCTCATCAGAGACAGGGTCTGATCCTGGGTATCCACGCTGACTATGCTCCAGCGCCTGAAAGAGCAGCAGGCCATTATCAGTGTGGTACTCATGGAGGACAGTGACAACCATCAGCTGAGTTTCAAGGACAGTGAATGGAACATGGTTGAGGGCTTGATTGGAGTTCTGCAACCTTTCAAATGGGTAGCTGACATGATAACAGACTGTAGGCATCCGACCATTAGTATGGTGAGGCCTGTCCTTCACATGCTGCTGAACACAACCCTCAAGGCCAAAGAAGKGKACGCAAAAGAGGTTGGCATGGCCAAAGAGGTCAACTCCAAGGTGTTGTCCAGCACCTACCCTCCCAGATGTCTGAGATTGCAACGTTTCTCAACGTCGCCACTTTCCTGGATCCCCGTTACAAGAGGCTTCCTTTCCTGGCCCCCCACGACCGCTCCCAAGTGGAGAGTGAAGTCATTGAGGAGGCCAAAGCCATTCTTGAGGAACAGAGGAATGAGAATGTGGTCACAGATGATTTGGCTCCTCTTTCTGATGAGCCACCCAACAAAAAACAGACTCTTGACAAACCGTTTCCTTCATGTAGCAATGCAGGCAACCCTTTGGCTGTGATATTTTTGCCAGTCAGGCAATGACGAGAACCAAGAGGAAGAGCTGAGCAACTTCAAATCCCAGAAGATCCTGCGTCTCAACGAAGACCCTCTCCATTGGTGGTCGGACCGTATGGGCTTATTCCCTACTCTCCCCAAGGTGCTCCAGAAGTACTGGTGTGTCCTCGCCACTARTGTCCCCTCCCACAGACTGTTCAGCTCCTCAGGGACTTTCGTCTGTGGTAAGAGGAACTACCTCACCCCGGCACATGTAGACCAACAGGTGTTTCTCTATGAAAACTCACGGCGCTGCCATGAGGCTGAACCTATTGAGGAGGACTCAGGGGAATGGGGCTGGAGCAGAACTCTGGGTCAGGCCATGGAATAACTGGGCAGGCCGCTGCCCACTACCAAACAGTTCCAATACCCTAATCCTAAAGGAAATACTTAACTAAATGTCCTCAGCATATATTCTTATGTTGTCTACTAGTAAAAAGGGTTTATGTGAGTGTAACATCTGGTGAATTTTCTATTTCTGATCATGCTGCAATTTTATTTGATTAACTATTTGATGTAGAGCTAAATGTCTTTTAATGTCCCAATGTTCAAGTCATTTCTGAGTCATTGTTTGCTTTGCTCTTTGAAGTCCTTAGACTGTTTAAGATGTCATTACAATACCTTTGAGATAAGCTTTGATGTGCCAAGCTTTGTTATCTGTACTGAACTCTCAGAAGAACATAAAGTATATCCTATATAATTTGAATCTCTGCTTGCTCGTGTTCATTTTGTGTTCAATGTGTCCAATACAATTTCCTCAGATGGGTACTACTAAGGTATCAAATTGCATTTATAGGCTTCTCCTCAGTGTTACAGTTGTTTCGGAAAGGAAATCAGCAATGAACTGCCCATTTAACCACCCACCAGCCGCCACTGAAAATGTGATGCAAATCTGATGGGGAGAAATGTAATAGAGTTCAAATCTCAACCATCCTGATTACCCTCAGTGCATAGATACGCACTGCGGCTCTAATTTTAGTCATGCTAAACTGTCTGGCCGCTGCAGGCTGTGCTTTGTGTGCTTGTTGAGCAAGGTCATTTTATCTTCAGGGGCAGGAACTGCTGTTGTCAAGCAAAATGGATCTATTTGGCATCGATTTTGAAGGGCTCTACCTCCCTGCGTGTTTCAGGACTAGAGGTCGTTACGGACATATTTACCTGTGACTCACTCAACTTCAGTCCGACTCCACACTGTACACTTCAACAACTGCAGATTATAACCCAATGTAATCTCTGACCCAACACAAATTGCCCCAGAATGGAAGTACTGTGTGTTTTATAATGGGCAAAACAAAATGGAAGTCAGTTAGCGGAATTATGTTTTGTATTGCTCGTAATTGAGTTGTTCTCAGTGATATGTTGGACTGGATGGAATAAATACGCCTGTTTGTATCAACCCATAGATTTTCCATTGTATTGCAAGGTAATGGCAACGTATGGACCAACGTTTKTTTTCTTTTCCTCACACAGTTTTGCCCACACAAAATGGAAGGGTTGCCATAGTGACGGGGGGTGCCCGAGGAATGGGTTATGAGACTGCAAGACACCTGGCAAGCCTTGGCATGCATGTGGTTATAGGTATTGTAAACACACCCTTTTGGTCATGACTCAGTAATCTCCCAAATCATTCTAAAATGCTCAATCCAACATAGTTGAAGCCTGTGTGCTAACATCCTTAGGTTCATGTTTTGTTGAATTGTAGCTTAAGGAATGCTGTTGCACTGATTTTCACTACAGTACGTAGGGAATCTTTGATACGTTGCYWACACATCCCTGCCTAAGGCAGTTATTTCCTAACCTAATCAAATGTGACTCATCAATCAAATTTAATAGGGTTTTGCAAAGAAATCATTATTAAGGTAATAGTGGCACTGCTTCAGTGAAACCCAAATCAGAAGTGTAGGTTTAGTCTTTCACTTGGCTCTCCCTGGTCTCTATGATGAGGGGAGGATACCTGCGGCTCCAGAGTACCCCATTCATTCATCCTCCCTCCATCCATCCTCTTCCCCCTCCCCCCCCCCCCCCCCCTCATCATTCCTCTCTCCTCCAGCTGGGAACTCTGAAGAGGAAGGTCTGCAAGCTGTGAAGAAGATCCACGAAGAGGGCAGCGAGGTGAAAGGTCATTTCCTCATAACAATTTCCCTTATAACCTCTCTCCCGCTCTGTCTCTCTCCCTCTGTCTCTCTCCCTCTGTCTCTCTCCCTCTGTCTCTCTATCGTTTCCACACAGCCATTACAGAATAAATAGGCTACCTCTCAAATAGGTCTGCTATACACAGGGAGTAAGCTATTCAGACATAGGCCTATGTACATGAGTGCCCTGGCTTTCAGCTGTGTTTCCCGGGGTAAAAATGTGGGTTCGTGCTGGTAAGAGTGAACCACTTCTCCTGCTTTGTAACCGAGGGATGATGTCTGTCCACCTGCACCTTGTCAGAGGCGGCTTGGACGCCAGAGTCCATTCCAAAGGCAATTATCAAAAGGCTGCMGGTTTTCTCTAACAATTCCCTTAAATGTACTTTTTCCATTTATTTTGATAAAAGCAAAGCCGTGTCACACGAGTGGGAGCAGGGGAAAGGCGAGGGAGATGTGTTTGTTTGTGCTCGTGTTTGATGAGTACGAGGAGGAAAGCGAACTGCTGCCAACCAGTCTCAGTTTCATTGTCATGCAGATGTGATTTAAAGAGGCTGTTTGGAAAGGAGAAGGGCTTCTCTCTTCCCTTCCTCGCTGGTGCTGAGATGACAGTGATCGTAGCACAGCTCCAGTCAGCCAGGGTAACATCATTGTCATGTACGCCCTGCGTCACAGAGTAATGATGACAGACGTGGGAAATGAGAAATGGGTTTGTTTGTATTAAAAACAAGAAATGTCTCCCTAGTGCCTGGAATCCCCCTCTTCTCCCCCTCTCCGCCCAGCCCTGGCATGTACTGTCAGGCAAGCAGTGTTTAGYAAGCCTCTAACAAGTTATGTGGGAGGCAAAACGGTAAGAGTTCCKACATGACCAGGGATATCTGGTTGTCTTATATAGTGTGTACTAGTCGGCCTGAGAGCCAATAACAATGTCTGCCACATAGATGCATTTCTGAGCTCATTTTTTGTATGTGTATTTCATGCCCTCCTATATCTGAGCACGTTTGGTATTAGCTCTATGTGTCAGAGTTTGTCCTCGTCACCCAACATATAATCACTCCATATCACTGTGTTTGTTTGCTGTCTAAGATTGGATGGTTGAGGGAATGTTTGTGTGGCATGTCACCAGGAATTCTCCTCTGACCTTAGTAGGGCCAGAATGTCTAACCTTGCTTCATCAGCAGCATACGGAGACAATAGAACAGATGTGTGTGTTGTCAGAATGTGTTTGCTAAATCACCAACCAGGCAAGACAATACTTAGAGACAGTAGCTTCAGGTCCTATTAAGCCTAATTTATTCTGCTCCCTCAACAGTTTAACCCTGTTCCTTGTTCAAGACTGTCCGCTTTAGAGACGTCTCTACATAAGAGGGGAAACAAACCAGGGACCGGTTTCCCATAGAGATGGAATGTATTTAACCTTTATTTAAACTAGGCGAGTCAGTTAAGAACAAATTCTTATTTACAATGACGGCCTACCCCGGCCAAATCTGGACGACGCTGGGCCAATTGTGCGCCACCCTATGGGACTCTCAATCACGGCCGGTTGTGATACAGCCTGGGTGTCTGTAGGGACGCTTTTAGCTCTGAGATGCAGTGCCTTAGACCGCTGCRCCACTCGATGTAACATGCGTTTCCCAAAACCCCACGCAGAGAGAGCGGTCAATAATGATAGGATCCAAAGAAAGGCATCGCTGCTCTTCGATCAGCTTTCTCCCTTTCAAATCTTACCTTAACTTTAGAATTATTCTACAATACTGACAATTGATCACAGCCTATGAGATATAACCTATAGCAGGGTTCCCCAACTGGCATTCGCACAGTGGGTGCTTTCATTTGTGCACCCCAAGTTTTCWGAGCAAACAAATAAATAAATGACTMAAAACACCAGGAAATCAGCTCCAGGGGATTTTAATTAAGAAAATCTGTTCCCAAGTATTCCCACTCRTAATAGAGAGACACATGATGGTATACAAATGTAAGCAAGGTTTGAAATGATTATGTTTAGTCAAATATATCTGTTTGGGCTTCTTGCGGTCAATTTGYAGCCTTCAAATGATTTGTAATTATGTTCTGACCCACGACCATCCACTCAAGAAAAAATCTAGTTGAATCCTGACCTATAGCAGCAAATATTTAGCCGGCTTATTCTAATGCTTACCCTGTGTAATCTATGCAGAGTTACTCCACCTCAAGAATTGCATTTGGCGAAAKGCTCGGCACACGCATASTCAGGCTGACTGACTCTCGTTCAGGCAAWTGAGAAATAAGTGCACTCAGGCTATCCGGAAGGCCAAAGTTAGTTACTTTAAGAAGCAGTTCTCTCTCTGTAGGTCTAACCCCAAGAAGTTCTGGAAAACGGTTAAAGGCCTGGAGAATAAACACTCCTCCTCACAGCTGCCCGTGTCCCTTAAAGTTGATGATGGGGTTACTGACAAGAAGCACATAGCTGAGCTCTTTAAATCCCCACTTCATTAAGTCAGGATTCCTTTTTGACTCAACCATGCATCCTTGACCGTCCAACATTTCCTCAACTCCCACCCCTTCTAATGCGACTAGCCCCGATGCTCCTCCCTCTTTTTCCCCTGCCCCACTACAAAGTTTCCCCCCGCAGACGGTCACCTGAGTCTGAGGTGCTAAAAGAGCTCCTTAAACTTAAACCAAAAAAAAACATCTGGGTCAGATGGTTTAGACCCTTTCTTCTTTAAGGTTGCTGACCCTATCATCGCCAAGCCTATCTCTGACCTTTAACCCGTCTCTCCTCTCTGCGGAGGTTCCCATTGCCTGGAAGACAGCCACGGTTCGTCCTTTATTTAAAGGGGGAGATCAAGCTGATCCTAACTGTTATAGGGCTATTTCTATTTTGCCCTGTTTATCAAAAGTGTTGGAAAAACTTGTCAATAATCATCTCACTGGCTTTCTTGATGTCTATAGTATTCTCTCTGGTATGCAATCTGGTTTCACTGCAGCCTTAAAGGTCCTCAATGATGTCACCATAGCAATGTTGTGCTGCTATTTTCATTGACTTGGCCAAAGCTTTTGATATGGTTGACTATTCCATTCTTGTGTGCTAAGGAGTATTGATGTCTCTGAGGGGTCTTTGGCATGGTTTGCTAACTACCTCTCTCAAAGAGTGCAGTGTATAAAGTCAGAACATCTGCTGTCTCAGCCACTGCCTGTCACCAAGGGTGTACCCCAAGGCTCGATCCTAGGCCCCATGCTCTTCTCAATTTACATCAACAACATAGCTCAGGCAATAGGAAGTTCTCTCATCCATTTATATGCAGATGATAGTCTTATACTCAGCTGGCCCCTCCCCGGATTTTGTGTTAAATGTTCAACAACAAAGCTTTCTTAGTGTTCAACAAGCTTTCTCTGCCCTTAACCTTGTTCTGAAAACATCCAAAACAACGGTCATGTGGTTTGGTAAGAAGAATGCCGCTCTCCCCACAGGTGTGATTACTACCTCTGAGGGTTTAGAGCTTGAGGTAGTCACCTCATACAAGTACTTGGGAGTATGGCTAGACGGTACACTGTCCTTCTCTCAGCTGCAGACTAAGGTTAAATCTAGATTTGGTTTCCTCTATCGTAATCGCTCCTCTTTCACCCCAGCTGCCAAACCCTGATTCAGATGACCTACCTACCCATGCTAGATTACGGAGACGTAATTTATAGATCGGCAGGTAAGGATGCTCTCGAGCGGTAAGATGTTCTTTACCATTCGGCCATCAGATTTACCACCAATGCTCCTTATAGGACACATCACTGCATTCTATACTCCTCTGTAAACTGGTAATCTCTGTACCCGTCGCAAGACCCACTGGTTGATGCTTATTTATAAAACCCCCTTAGGCMCCACTCCCCCCTATCTGAGTTATCTACTGCAGCCCTCATTCTCCACATACAACACCCGTTCTGCCCGTCACATTCTGTTAAAGGTCCCCAAAGCACACACATCCTTGGGTCGCTCGTTTTTTCAGTTTGCTGCAGCTAGCGACTGGAACGAGTTGCAACAAACACTTCAACTGGACAGTTTTATCACAATCTTTTCATTCAAAGACTCAATCATGGACACTCTTACTGACAGTTGTGACTGCTTTGCGGGATGTATGGTTGTCTCTACCTTCTTGCCCTTTGTGCTGTTGTCTGTGCCCAATAATGTTTGTACACTGTTTTGTGCTGCTACCATGTTGTGCTGCTGCTAAATTGTGTTGCTACCATGTTGTTGTCTTGCTACCATGCTGTGTTGTCATGTGTTGCTGCCATGCTATGTTGTTGTGTTAGGTCTCTCTTTATGTAGTGTTGTGTTGTCTCGCTTGTCGTGATGTGTGTTTGTTTTTATCTAATTTATTTTTACTTTTAAACTCAGATTAACAAGTTGATTTTGTGTTAGCTGAGATCTTCTGTGTATGAAGTGACGCGGACGGGCAAAAAAACGACGCACTTATCTGTTCTACGAATGGTCTGAGGCAGTCATTAAATAACAAGCGTAGTGACGACGGTTATGTAAAACAGTGCCGAGATTTAAAGATGATCCGACAAAGTTCTAACGATGAATTTAACCTCAAAATGGTTTTGGGAAGTCGGGGCCCAGAACTATGGACGGCCGCGTGCCATTGACCAGAATATCAACAGTCAATTCCCCGATGATTCTACAAAACGGCAAAAACAGCCAGATCTGGTTGAAACCCCAGCGGGTGAATGCTATAACACACCGCGACGTGGCCAAGAGATTGGACGGACACTGCTGCTTTTAGCTGTTTGTCGTCGCCGCGTCTGAGCCTTTGTCCGTTCAACACATTTTTGCTGTGATACTGTGGGACCCCAACCGCTGTACAGTCAACCTGTTATTTACGGTCATCTAGAAACGTACTGCATCTGCTGCTATTCTATGATCATTGCCGTGTCTCGGCAATAAAAGTTGGCGACATTTCTTTTTTAAGTGTCAGAAAGCCCAGCGTTTTAGTTTGCGACACCAGTGGCTGCGTCCATCTCCTTTAACGACTTCCTGATTTCCGTACCACCTTTCTGCAACGGAGAGTGAGAGACGAATCTCATGCCAATAGACATCCTGCTGATTTGCCATCCAATCTGCCTTCTCCTTTTTCTGAGCCGCATCAATCTATCCTATAAGCTGCTAGAAATTGTGGATGATCAATCTCTTATCCGAGTTGCAGCTGGATGGTCAAACTAGCAGCCAGCCTGTTGCCTTTCCTCTGTCCTGTTTTTGGACAGCAGCTAGTCAGTTTGTCTATGTACAGCAGCGGTCAGAACTGGTCAGGGAGAGAATGTAATTCACTATTTCAACACATCTTTGGACGAGACATCTTTGTTGATTTTCCAGATGGCACGACGCCTTCTAGTCTGTGCCCTCCAGCTGGCTATTTGGCACTGTGACTAGTCTGGAGGATACCCTTCATTCCTTCATGACAGATCTGGCACCGTGACAAAGCTCTGGCACTAGAGATGGACTGGAACAATATTTACTACAGCATGGATATTTTTTCCAATAATTGTAACCTATGCAGATATTGGTCAATATTGGACCCTGATTTAGAATAGACATAGCTTATTGGGGATCACACATTCTCAGTGGAGTTATTTTATTTTTTATGGATATGTTCATTTTCGGAGGATAAATTCACAGTAAAATCCTAAGAGCTTGATATTTGCGAGAGTTTAAGTGTTGGAGAAGAAGAAAGGAAGGAGGAGAAAGGGAATAATTATGCGTTCGTTTGGACATTTGTACGGTATTAGATGAGTTCCACTGCAATGATTTCTAAAGCATATAACCACCATATAGTTAGCTAACGAGGGACAAAGAACCGCCTCTCTCCAATTTCGACTCTTTGTAAATCACGGTCTCTTGGGATGACCTGATACAAGCCATTAGCCGGGCGAATGTTTTGTTCTCTCCCACTTAAGATACGAGATCGTTAGCTAGCAAGGCCTTTGTTGACTGACTGTGACTCACTGATTATTACAGAGAGATGTCCTCTGTCCTCTCCTCTCTACAGCTACATGGCTGTCAATTGACCTCTTTGACCCCTCGCTTTACACAAATTTGTTCAGTACAGTTATGGGTCGTTAATATACACACACACACACACACACACATCTCCTATGGGTCTTTCCTAGTACCCTTATGAAGCCATTTACAGAAAGGCTTTAACAATAAAAGGTTGATTTTTGAAGCAAACTTCCATTTTCCTACCAAGAGTTGCTGAATATCTTTTAATCTGTAGTACTCATTTCCAACAGAACATCTACTTTTATTGTGGATTTCTCTAGCTTTCTCTACTCTTATTTTCTGGAGCCATTTATACGTCAGCTCAACAAGGCTTGAAACACTGTTCACTCTTTACACTCAGTGGGGAAGAGTCCCGTGATTAGTGTAATGCAGAGTAATTTACCTAATTATGGGACAATAATTTGTTTAATTATGTGCTTGAGCACTCAGTTCAGGGACGCCACAAGCTGTGCCAAGTGGTTCAGAGATATGACATTCTGATGTGTGTGGGGCGGGGGGCTAATGTCATTACTCAATACTATTGTGTAAAACCCTGAATTCCCAGCCATGGAGCGAGCTTCAGTCATGACATTCTTGTTCCTGTCTCATTATAGCGTTGCCTTTTAAAATGCTTTGACTTCATTTAATCAGGATTTCATGTGGCCCTTTTTATGTGGGAGCCGTTATCAAGATACAAACTGTATTTATTTGCCTTGCACTGTTATGCATATGAGTAAAGTTCAGTGAAACTCTGTCCACTCTGTCTCTTCCTGTGGTGATGGAAATAAACGTGCTATCATTTGGGCCATAAGAATGATTCCTGCGTACACAATCAACTCACCACCTTTTCTTGTAACGTTTCGGCGGTTATAGTTTCCATACCAGGGAATGTTAGATATACATCTACATGTGCTTTGTGCTCTTTTATCACACTGCTGATGAGATAATGTTTAATTCATGCCAGGTCACTGAGTGTATTGCCATAATGTAATCTACCTCGTGTTTAGTTTTTGTCTCACGGTTTATAGTGTACTACTGAATGAGACCATGGCTTATCATACAGCTGTTTATCCTTCAGGGGGGAAAGGAAGTATAAGATTAGGATTTGCATAATTAGGATTCCTGAGATGTTAAATGCAAGGAGGGGACTTTATGAGGAGAGAGGACTTTATGCATATAACATTTACTTAGAAGTTTCTACTCATTGAAAGCCTTTGCAATAATCTGTCTTGCCGTTTATGSACTGGTATGATCACTTTACTGTCTGTCAATGGTTGATGTAAAACTAAATTAAAGGAGGATGTCTTGTCCTGACCTGTGTTAGTACTACTGTAGCTAAGCAGACGTCTATGTTAGTGTTAGGGTTGGGGCGGAAGGTAGCCTATAGTGGTTAGAGCGTTGGACTAGTAACCGAAAGGTTCTAGATCGAATCCCCGAGCTGACAAGGTAAAAATCTGTCGTTCTGCCCCTGAACAAGGCAGTTAACCCACCGTTCCTAGGCCGTCATTGAAAATTTGCCTAGTTAAATAAAGGTTCAAAAAAAGGGTTAGGGTTGTGTCTCGCTCACTAACTTTAAGCATCAGCTATCTGAGCATCTCACCGATCGCTGCAGCTGTACACAGCCCATCTGTAAATAGCCCATCCAACTACCTACCTCATCCCCATATTGTTTTTTTGCTCTTTTGCACACCAGTATTTCTACTTGCACATCATCCTCTGCACATCTATCACTTCAGTGTTAATTTGCTAAACTGTAATTACTTCGCTACTATGGCCTATTTATTGCCTTACCTCCTTACTACATTTGCGCACACTGTATATAGATTTTTTCTATTGTTATTGACTGTACTTTTGTTTATCCCATTTGTAACTCTGTGTTGTTGTTTTTTGTCGCACTGCTTTGCTTTATCTGGCCAAGTCGCAAWTATAAATGAAAACTTGTTCTCAACTGGCCTACCTGGTTAAATAAAGGTGAAATAAAAATTAAACATTTCAAAAATGTATTATAGCATAGGAAAATTGTAATGTTTGTTTGTGATTTGTTGATGCCTGTATACAGTTGAAGTCGGAAGTGTACATACACCTTAGCCAAATATATTTAAACAGTTAGGATCACCACTTTATTTAAGAATGTGAAATGTCAGAATAATAGTAGAGAGAAGGATTTATTTCAGCTTTTATTTCTTTCATCACATTCCCAGTGGGTCAGAAGTTTACATACACTCAATTAGTATTTGGTAGCATTGCCTTTAAATTGTTTAACTTGGGTCAAATGTTTTGTGTAGCTTTCCACAAGCTTCCCACAATAAGTTGTGTGAATGTTGGCCCATTCCTGCTGACAGAGCTGGTGAAACTGAGTCAGGTTTGTAGGCCTCCTCACACACGCTTTTTCAGTTCTGCCCACAAATTTTCTATGGGACTGAGTTCAGGGCTTTGTGATAGCCACTCTAATACCTTGACTTTGTCCTTAAGCCATTTTGCCACAACTTTGAAAGTATGCTTGGGGTCATTGTCCATTTGAAAGATCCATTTACGACCAAGCGTTTAACTTCCTGACTGATGTTGTTCAATATTCAATGTTGTTTCAATATATTCACATAATTTTTCTCCCTCATGATGCCATCTATTTTGTGAAGTGCACCAGTCCCTCCTGCAGCAAAGCACCCTCACAACATGATGCTGCCACCCCCGTGCTTCACGGTTGGGATGGTGTTCTTCGGCTTGCAAGCCTCCCCCTTTTTCCTCCAAACATAACGATGGTCATTATGGCCAAACAGTTCTATTTTTGTTTCATCAGACCAGGGGACATTTCTCCAAAAAGTATGATCTTTGCCCCATGTGCAGTTGCAAACCGTAGTCTGGCTTTTTTTATGGCGGTTTTGGAGCAGTGGCTTTTTCCTTGCTGAGCGGCCTTTCAGGTTATGTCGATATAGGACTCGTTTTACTGTGGATATAGATATTTTGTACCTGTTTCCTCCAGCATCTTCACAAGGTCCTTTGCTGTTGTTCTGGGATTGATTTGCACTTTTCGCACCAAAGCACGTTCATCTCTAGGAGACAGAACACGTCTCCTTCCTGAGCGGTATGACGGCTGCGTGGTCCCATGGTGTTTATACTTGCGTACTATTGTTTGTACAGATKAATATGGTACCTTCAGGCATTTGGAAAWTGCTCYYAAGGATGTGGAGGTCTACAATWATTTTKKGTGAGGTCTTGGCTGATTTCKTTYRATTTWMSCAAWRAGGYAMTGAGTTTGAAGGTAGGCCTTGAAATACATCCACAGGTACACCTCCAATTGACTCAAATGATGTCAATTAGCCTATCAGAAGCTTCTGAAGCCATGACATCATTTTCTGGAATTTTCCAAGCTGTTTAAAGGCACAATCAACTTGATGTATGTAAACTTCTGACCCACTGGAATTGTGATACAGTGAATTATACGTGAAATAATCTGTCTGTAAACAATTGTTGTAAAAATGACTTGTGTCATGCACAAAGTAGATGTCCTAACCCGACTTGCCAAAACTATAGTCTGTTAACAAGAAATGTGTGGAGTGATTGAAAAACGAGTTTTAATGACTCCAACCTAAGTGTAGGTAAACTTCCGACTTCAACTGTATTTAGGCATAGAAGAATGTTCATGTTGTTTGTATGTTTTGTGTTCTGTTCACAGTGGAGTTTCTGTTCCTGGACCTGTGTTCCCTGAAGTCGGTACGGCAGTTTGTCCACAGGTTTAAAGCCAGGGCTCTACCACTTCACGTCCTTGTCAACAATGGTACTTATACACCAAACAACCTCGTTATTCAATATACCACAACATTCACTTTTAAAGGGAATCATAGCATCGTTATTTCATCTGAAAAATCAAGCAAACACTGGTTGTCGTCCATCTTTGAAAATACAGTGTCTCCTGGTCCTAGGAGGCCTCTGAAATGGCACCCTATTCCCTTTAGTGCACTTCTTTTATCCATAGCACTATGAGGTAGTGCTCTGCCATAGGAATGTGGTGCCATTTCAGGCGAAGCCCTATTGTGTAGTCCTCCGTGGCAGTTTGTTTGAACAAAATAGCTTTTATTGAGAGAAGGTCTTTGGAGACTCCGGTACTGACTGGCTTGGGGGGGCTCCATGCTGTGGTAACAGTCAGCCACTATCTGCTCACAAACAGGCTGAATGAATAATTCACCAGTCTGCAAGATTCTCTCGGCAGCTAACATCACACCCGGCTGATTGATAATGGATGGTAGATGCCGAAGGAAGGACGTAGTGCAGACGTTAGTGCCACCCCATTGAGAGAGTAATGATAGGGAAAGGTCATCGCTACACAGACCCCGGATGTGTCCCAAACGGCACCCTATTCTCTATATAGTGTGCTACTTTTGACCAGGACCCGTAGGGCTCTGGTCAAAAGAGCTGCACTAAATACGGAATAGGGTGCCGTTTGGCACGTAGGCCCCGAGTAGCATTCTGATTTCCCTGAATTCCCCCCGTCAGTAGAGTTGTCGTCACGCCGTGAGTTCTCTCTGTCTATGCCCTATGCTTTAGTAAGCTAAGCAAGGCCTAATGACACCTTGTATCTCTTTCACTTTAGACACCTAATTGCATGTCGAATAGTGTTATTGATAAACTAATCGTTGTAATCTCCATTACCATGTAGTCAATGGTGTTTAAGTTAGAGTAATGAGCTGTTTCAGTCTGCATTAGGGGAAGGTGTGTGCTTGAGAGACCATAGACTGATAGACTGATCTGCAGACAAGTCTTGTTGACCATCGTCTGCAAGTGTTATAGCACACCTAGAGGCCAGGCGTCTATAGAGGGAGTGCTTTTAATGATAACGTAATAAGAATATATGCCACATAGCAGACAGTTCTATCCAGAGGAATTTAGGCCTACACAAATAAAAAATGTGTGCACTCACTGTACTGTCAGTCTTAGTGAGTACGTACTTTTTTAGCATGTGTACCGTGTGTGATCTCTACGAGAATCGAACCCACGACCTTAGCAGTACCATGTGTTTCTCCTTTCACAATCACTCAACAGAAGTGTCAGTCACAGTGTATCAGCATAGACAGCTGTTATATCTTGTCGACATATTGCTCGAATATTTGAAGGGTGTTCTTTCTAGCCGCTATGCTTCTGCCTCTGCATTTCTTGCTCTTTGGGGTTTTAGGCTGGGTATCTGTAAAGCACTTTGATTGAAATGTCATATTGCTTGTCCTTCATAGCCGGTATCATGCTGGTTCCCGAGGGAAAGACGGAGGACGGTTTCGAGCTGCACTTTGGTCTGAACTATCTAGGACACTTCCTGTTGACAAACCTCCTCCTGGACAAACTGAAGAGGTCTGGGAGACACGATGCCTGCTCCCGCGTCGTCACCATGTCCTCCGCCACACACTACGTTGGAAKACTCAATATGGAAGACCTACAGGGCAGGTAGGGACCAGGACCTGCGTCTGTATTCATGATCCCAGCACTCCTACCCTGAGACGCTTCGTGAATACAGACCCAGGTTATTTGGTATATGGCTTCCAACATTGTTCTCAGGTGTCCAATTGATTGCTGAAATTGAATCAATCTCWCGAAATCAAAATCCCGACGTGGTATTGTCATCTCTTTGGTATTAGTCATGGTTGATGGACAATCAAGTAGCACATTTAAAACCATTACCACTGTGGTAGTAGTATTTATCTGTTGGCTATGGGTGAATGTCATTCTCAATTCAAGATACAAGCTATATCCAATGAATCTCATTGACCGACAAAGCCTCTTGATTCCCATAACCTTTTTTCCCATAATTGTTTTTGATACTCGTAAAATATTTTACCTCAACAAAACAAAAAATGAACATTTTCTAAAATGTTCTTACCAGGACAACATTATTAGTTTTGATGACAGATAGTGTTGTGTGATCAACCATTATTATACAGTCTGTTTTGAGAGGCTCCTTGCCTCAAGGGCAGAACAGCGGTATCTCTCTCTTTCTCGCCTGCGAATTTAGATGTGATAGATGGCTTCGTCACATCTGGGAGAAATGAGTGGACGATGCTGCTGGCTACAAACGGCTAGCTGCAACGGTGCTCTACCCAGAAACAATCTCACGCTGTAAGAAAAAGAAACAGGGGGGGAAACACATTATAGATTGGGTATTTCACAGTCTGATGCTCTTATGACCTTCACAGTGCGTTTGTACAGACAAGTTGCGTTTGCTTTGGACAGTGTTTCTGGTGTTAACAATAAGTCTATCTATTCAGTACAGTACAGAAACTGTATAATAGACATTGGGTTTAGTCATGCAGATAGCTTAGTAGGGGGCATTGGATTGGGAACAACAAGGTTGTAGACAACATACGGAATAAGTATGTTATGTATGTTAATTAGTTTAGGTTTTTTTGGACAAACTAAACTGCCAAATGATCGTATTATAAAGCATGGCTTACCCCGAGATAAACAGTCTCTCTCGTCCTCTCCCTCTTTCTCCGTTTCTCTCTCCCTCTCTCCCCATCCCTCTCTCTCCCTCCAGGTCCTGCTACAGTGCGCATGGTGCCTACTCTCAGAGTAAACTGGCTCTGGTTCTCTTCACATACCATCTGCAGGAGAAGTTAACAGCAGGAGGGTTCCCAGTAACATCCAACGCAGTAGACCCGGGCATGGTGGACACTGACCTGTACAACAACCTCTGCATTCCAGCCCAGGCAGCCAAGAAACCTGTTGCCAAATTGCTGTTTAGGGTAAAGTAGAATCTTAATCTAGATGACCATTCAAATATTTAAAGCCACCTTAGGGTTAGGAACCTGAGACAAAATGCATCAAATATACTGTAGATATGGGCCACATTCCTTCTCAAAACTAACAACAGTGTCATAGTATTTCACCTAACAGTCTTATACTTCACTATAGGATAACGTAAACTATGCTGACAGTTCTGTAAGACTGTTAAGGGTACGGTGAACGACCTTTACAATTACTTAGGAATTTGGCATACTTGAGGAGAAAATGCACCAAAGATAGATATGGTAATAGGTGAAGCTTCTACGCTTGACCAAAGCTTAACAGCGGTGATTGATGAGAATACTAATAAGGTGCAACACATGTGGAATGATCCAGCCTTTTACTGCCCAGGCTTCATAATGAGTTTTTCTGTTTATCATATTGCCGTGGAATCCATGTGTTTTAAAAAGGATTATAATTGCATTCTTGGGGTTCTGAGATGGTAAAAGCATGTGAATTATAGTCGCATCAAAGGGTGTGTTAAATGGGGTGGTCAATTTATTCAGAACCACAGGGTGAGTGAGAGGCACAGGAGGTTGGTGGCACCGTAATTGCGGAGGACGGGCTCGTGGTAATGACTGTAGCGGAATAGGTGGAATGGTATCAAATGCATCAAACATGGTTTCCAGGTTTTTTTAATGCCATGTGTTTGATGCCATTCCATTCGCTCTGTTCCAGACATTATTATGAGCCRTCCCCCCCTCAGCAGCCTCCACTGGCGAGAGGGTGTTTGTATTCATGAAAACTACATCACAATTTGTGAGAAASCTGTGCAAATAATCCCCATTATAATTAGCAGCTTAGCATTTTTCGTCATGAATCTTGTTCTGAAGGCAGCTCTGCAGAGTGGTCACTAGCTGGCACAAAATCATCAAATCATTTAAAACCTAATGTCTAACCCTACTCTTAAATTAAGAAAAAAAATGTACTTTTTGTTTTCATGAATTTTTACAATAAAGCCAATTTTGGCTTTGCACCTTGCCCATCTTACGGAAATCGCTCAGTTCTGCCTTTAAGACAAGACTTATCCCAATAAACGTCAACCTGCTTATAAAATTTAGCGGCAAACAACAATTTAGCTGCAAGCAAAATGCATGTGGCAGTAATGGTAATTTTGTTTATTTCTTAGTTATATAAATCACCCTTGAATCTGCTTCTAAAACGTCACATTGCATGGTCACAGATTCATTCTGTATTAGGGCATTCTAACAGGGACAGTGTAGACAATTTGCTTGTTTGCCTGAATAGATTTAGATGACTTTCCTTTTTAGAAATGTGCTGGGAAATTAAGCCTTACCTAGTTCGGCTTTAAGAGTTTAAAAAAAAATATATACAGTATTTCAAGGATGACAATATAAAGATAACCTGAAAAACATCTGGATTTAATTTCATCAATACTCATATTCCACAAAGATAGTGAGTTGATATTGTCAGATATTGATATTTATCGCCGTCATAATTTCCTTTCGGAGGCTTTTAATCTTGGAATTGGGGTCTAGCGCCAAATCGTATTTCATTATCTGTCTGATCGTTCGGGTTTTGTGTGTTTGGAAAGATGTCTCATATCCACTGAGGTTTGGATTGCCAAGTATTGCAGCATTTGTTTTGCAACACTTGTTTTGTCAACTAACTGCAGTATGGAGGGCAGCTATGTGATGCCCACTGGCCACAGATGGTTGCTCAATCCTATGTCCATATTACAAGTGATGATCACCCTAAGAAATATGGACCTGCATGAAATATTGTTTTGTTCAATGTTTGTCACTTTTCCTTTCTCTACAAGTATTTGTTTTATAAGTGAGACATGTATGTGTGCTGTCTAAGACGTGTATACACATTTCTGGACTGGTGGTCTTGTCTTGTGGCCCATCTGTCGACGGATTTCATTAGGGGCTATTTCACATCTGCTGTTTGGAAATCAAGCCGGCCTGTCTGCCAGTGTCTTCATTCACATTTTCCATTCGAGGAACATCCTCAGTGTTAATCACTGTTTTTGGCCATACAACAATTTGGATTACTAAAACCTCACCTCTAGTCCAAATATATTGTGGGGAGCAAATTCTTCTTGACTCTTCGAAGTCCCCATCAGCAAAGACATTCACACTATGTGTTGTTGATTGTGTTTGTGTGTTTAAACGAGGGACGTGAATTCAGATTCCCACGGGCAGCGAGTGTAGTGTTTCAATGCTCTGTGTTGGCGTTTGTTTCTCCTCCAGTGCAGTGGGCCCATTTAGGAGCCGCCATATGCGCCTTATATAAGCTCCAGGCTTTCCAGAGCAGTAGGCATGGCCTGCAATAGATCAGTCTGGCTCTGCTTCCTCCTCTCTAACCTCCTCCACTTAACCTGCCTGCTGCTGCCCGGCCTGCTGCACATCACTCACCACAGGCTGCTGCTGCCAGACAGACGTGTTAGTTCACCTGAGAGCTCACAGACGCCTTAGATTGCTGTAACAACTCTTTGTCATACATCTAAATAGCCTAATTCTAATCTCGTCCGCCCAGCCGCCTCTCTAGCAATTGAGCCTGGGGGACAAGGTGTAACTAACTGAAGCTGCTTAGCAATTCAGTTGTGAAATGTATTTTACATTTTGAAAAATGGAACAGAGGACTGCATCCTGTTTATGAAAGCGTTGATGTTGCCGGTTTGAATGATTGATAGAACTGGGCTTCAGTTTACAATTTTGAAAATGGAACAGAAGACCACGATGTTTCTGAAGAACAAGCCTGTCCCTGCCGGTCCATTCTTTTCTAAAGTGTTATTTCTGTGTCATCTCCAGATCCCAGCCGAGGGAGCGTCGACATCTATCCTGGCTGCCACTGCGTCGCAGCTGGAGGGGGTCGGAGGCTGCTACTTCTATAACGGGGAGAGAACTGAATCCACTGACATGACTTACGATCACAACGTGAGGGCTGAGCTGTGGAAACAGAGCTGTGCGCTGGTTGGTCTTCGGGAGATCTAGAGGAGGAACCAGGAACCATGATCTTAGAAGTATGCCAAGATCGTTGGCATGACACCTCCCTCCAGCGTCAACAACAACCAAGCTGCGTCCCAATTCTCAAGCCTTCCCTTCGGCCCTAAGTGTGCACTTGTTCCCTTCCCTTCATGGATTTAAAAGCACTGGTATAGGAAATATGGTACCAACTCCCTCTAGCCTAGGCTGACACCAATCCAATGCTTTTAAATTCATGGGGAGGAGAGCACAAGTACATATTTTAGTAGTATCGGGATACAGCCCAAGTCAGCCCCAGCCAGCACTATGTACAGCGACAGCCTGTGGACTTAGGCTTCTTGATTACTTAGCAACATCTAGCTACAGCACAAACCTTGGTTGTTGCCTCTACAGTAACTGTCCTCTCTTGACYTCTGTCCTCATAGTACTGCGTTACACATCAGCAATGGAATCGACTCTTCAGCATTTCATATCTTCTAACATATCTCCTCCTCCGCAAAGACAGTTCTGAAGACACCCATTCTACCATGCGACAAGCTCTATTAAACACATGCTGAACTGCACATTGAGTGATGGAATTGATGTTTTTTATATTGCAATACAAGTTCTGCTGCCAAATGTATTAAGCTTTGGTACTGTAGCTCCCTCTTCTGGAATCGCAGATAACAAAACATGAACGAACACAARGAACAACAYCGGAGCTAGTAGTGCCTCGGAGCTACTAATATCTCTTCGAAACAGCCCCATCTTTTTTTCGGTCTAAAATTGGACCCTCTGTCCATTCTTTTTCTCATACTTGGACTCCCATCAGGGGCGGACTGGCCATCTGGCATTTCGGGTAAATGCCAGATGGGCTGGTCCATTTTTATCCTAGTGGGCCTGTGTAACTCTTTTTTTTAATTTTTTTTTTTAAACAAAATTATCATTATCTGGCTAATAATGGGGGCCTCAAGGAAAAGGAAAAAAATTGTCTGTTGTGTTACAATAATGCCAGAGGCCATTTCTGGTCCTAGTCCACCCCTGACTCCCATCAAGGACTGGACCAAATATCTGTAGATGTACCGCCTCATAGCTGTGATCAAAAATATCATATCAAATATGCTTTGGTGAAGGGCTAACAATGACGACCATGAGACTCAAACTTGGTTAGCCTTATTACCGCTTAATTTGCACTTGCCTCATTTAATGTGTGTGTCCAATCCTTGTTGTTGTCATCATCCAGGAAAATAACTGACAACGAGCTTCCTCATAGTACAGTAGATGCCTTTGCCTTGTTTGACTCCCTGTGCCCAGAGGGAATGTTCTCCCCTGCTATCTCCACTTCACTGTGACTGATGTGAAATGTTGTCGTGATTTTTGATGTCTCTGTGCCATACTGTGATAACAAAATGATGCTTATCTTTAAATGTTCTGAAACAGTAATAACATGTTAATGGTTGGTGGATCATATTTTCAGACACGCCATTTTCAGTCTTACTAGACGATTCTGAATCTTTAAATTACTGTAAGTGGTTCTCATGATAAGAGGTTTCTAGTGTGGAGAGTTCTAACTTGGGTGCTGCCTGTAATTTGTGCTCGTGTTCGATGGCTGCTTGAATTACAAACACTTGCTATGACGTCTTTTTAATTAAGATGGTTAATAGGGACTGCACATCTTCATTATCTAGCTTCTTCTTCTAGGTGTCTCCAATCCATTTGAAGTATGCGTGTCGAAATTCTCATACAGGATATCGTCAATGTTTTGTCTTAGGTGTTTTGTGTTCAAGTACTGTATGTGTATGCATGCCTAAGCAGTGCAAGTTTCAGTTCTGTACATGACCAAGACAACAGTTATTCAATAACAACAGTGCCAATACTTACATGCTCTTTAGAATACTAATGAGGAAGGTTGAAGAGAAGAGGACTCCCCTCCAAGTTTCCATCTGCTTTTGTTATAATACAAAATGTTTTATGAGTCTAATGCTGGATAAAGGCAGACATAAGAGACACCAAATRAAAATCAAATCAAATTGTATTTGTCACATGCGCCGAATACAACAGGACCTTACAGTGAAATGCTTACTTACAAGCCCTTAACCAACAATGCGGTTTTAAGAAAATGCCAACAAAAAAAAGTAAGAGAAGAATAACAAATAATAAACACCATAAACGTTAGATATAATACATCCAAGATGTAAACATTTCGGTAGGACATTTTCCTCTGAAGTCATTCAGTTGTTCATTGTATTACCACAATCACTGTGAACGATGCCTTGCTTTTCCAAGTTTTCTTTAGTTGTACTGTACTAATTAATTAAGTAGTTATTCATTTGAGTTTCAAGTCATTGAGTGATTCTTAGATGTGACTGTGTTGTCCTCACTCATATCATAGAGAAGGATGTCCACATTGGACACAAATCTAAATAAAAAATCTATTGTAAATTAATTGCTATCCCAGATTTGTTTTACCTTGTATCTTAAATCTACTGTGTGCAGTAATGCATAATGGTTGACGAAATGGTATTATCATTTTCAACATATTGACAATAGTGTGTGTGTGGGGGGGGGGTCAAATCAAATCAAATGTATGTACACTGCTCAAAAAAATAAAGGGAACACTTAAACAACACAATGTAACTCCAAGTCAATCACACTTCTGTGAAATCAAACTGTCCACTTAGCGAAGCAACACTGATTGACAACAAATTTCACATGCTGTTGTGCAAATGGAATAGACAAAAGGTGGAAATTATAGGCAATTAGCAAGACACCCCCAATAAAGGATGATTCTGCAGGTGGTGACCACAGACCACTTCTCAGTTCCTATGCTTCCTGGCTGATGTTTTGGTCACTTTTGAATGCTGGCGGTGCTCTCACTCAAGTGGTAGCATGAGACGGAGTCTACAACCCACACAAGTGGCTCAGGTAGTGCAGCTCATCCAGGATGGCACATCAATGCGAGCGTGGGCAAGAAGGTTTGCTGTGTCTGTCAGCGTAGTGTCCAGAGCATGGAGGCGCTACCAGGAGACAGGCCAGTACATCAGGAGACGTGGAGGAGGCCGTAGGAGGGCAACAACCCAGCAGCAGGACCGCTACCTCCGCCTTTGAGCAGGAGGAGCACTGCCAGAGCCCTGCAAAATGACCTCCAGCAGGCCACAAATGTGCATGTGTCAGCATATGGTCTCACAAGGGCTCTGAGGATCTCATCTCGTACCTAATGGCAGTCAGGCTACCTCTGGCGAGCACATGGAGAGCTGTGCGGCCCCACAAGAAATGCCACCCCACACCATGACTGACCCACCGCCAAACCGGTCATGCTGGAGGGTTGCAGGCAGCAGAACGTTCTCCACGGCGTCTCCAGACTCTGTCACGTCTGTCACATGTGCTCATGTGCTGCAGTGTGAACCTGCTTTCATCTGTGAAGAGCACAGGGCGCCAGTGGCGAATTGCCAATCTTGGTGTTCTCTGGCAAATGCCAAACGTCCTGCACGGTGTTGGGCTGTAAGCACAACCCCCACCTGTGGAGTCGGGCCCTCATACCACCCTCATGGAGTCTGTTTCTGACCGTTTGAGCAGACACATGCACATTTGTGGCCTGCTGGAGGTCATTTTGCAGGGCTCTGGCCAGTGCTCCTCCTGCTCAAAGGCGGAGGTAGCGGTCCTGCTGCTGGGTTGTTGGCCTCCTACGGCCTCCTCCACGTCTCCTGATGTACTGGCCTGTCTCCTGGTAGCGCCTCCATGCTCTGACACTACGCTGACAGACACAGCAAACATTCTTGCCACAGCTCGCATTGATGTGCCATCCTGGATGAGCTGCACTACCTGAGCCACTTGTGTGGGTTGTAGACTCCGTCTCATGCTACCACTTGAGTGAGAGCACCGCCAGCATTCAAAAGTGACAAAACATCAGCCAGGAAGCATAGGAACTGAGAAGTGTCTGTGGTCACCACCTGAGAATCACTCCTTTATTGGGGTGTCTTGCTAATTGCCTATAATTTCCACCTTTTGTCTATTCCATTTGCACAACAGCATGTGAAATTTTGTCAATCAGTGTTGCTTCCTAAGTGGACAGTTGATTTCACAGAAGTGTGATTGACTTGGAGTTACATTGTGTTGTTTAAGGTTCCCTTTATTTTTTTGAGCAGTGTATATAGCCCTTCTTACATCAGCTGATATCTCAAAGTGCTGTACAGAAACCCAGCCTATAACCCCAAACAGCAAGCAATGCAGGTGTAGAAGCACGGTGGCTAGGAAAAACTCCCTAGAAAGGCCAAAACCTAGGAAGAAACCTAGAGAGGAACCAGGCTATGGGGGGTGGCCAGTCCTCTTCTGGCTGTGCCGTGTTTGTCTTGTTCAAGTCAAACACAGGCACTGTCAGAATGATGGGAGATGATTCATTCAAGGACATTCATTCTGTGTAAAGGTAAGTTAGAAGGATCCAATTACTCTCATAACCACAGGGACTCTGTCTGTCTGTCTGTTCTGTCTGTCTGTCTGTCTGTCTGTTGTCTGTTGCTGTCTGTCTGTCTTCTGTCTGTCGTCTGTCTGTCTGTCTGTCTGTCTGTCTGTCTGTCGTCTGTCTGTCTGTCTGTCTGTCTGTCTGTCTGTCTGTCTGTCTGTCTGCTGTCTGTCTGTCTGTCTGTCTGTCTGTCTGTCTGTCTGTCTGTCTGTCTGTCTGTCTGTCTGCTGTCTGTCTGTCTGTCTGTCTGTCTGCTGTCTGTCTGTCTGTCTGTCTGTCTGTTCTGTCTGTCTGTCTGTCTGTCGTCCTGTCTGTCTGTCTGTCTGTCTGCTGTCTGTCTGTCTGTCTGTCGTCGTCTGTCTGTCTGTCTGTCTGTCTGTCTGTCTGTCTGTCTGTCGTCTGTCGGTCTGTCGTCTGTCTGTCTGTCTGTCTGTTCTGTCTGTCGTCTGTCTCTGCTGTCTGTCGGTCTGTCTGTCTGTCTGTCTGTCTGTCTGTCTGTCTGTCTGTCTGTCTGTTCTGTCGTTGTCTGTCTGTGTGTGTGTGTGTGTGTGTGTGTGTGTGTGTGTGTGTGACAGGCCATGACATTTATTATGTTACTGTGTGGAAGTAATACCCCTACAGCTTGCAAGCAGGGCATCAGTCTTTTCGAAGCATCTGACAAACCAATCTGTCATTCTTCAGACTAGCACGTCATACCTAATGTGTGTCAAAGAGGACGGCTTAGAACACTGTGCTCTTCAGGCACCATGAGTAGAGTAGGCCACACACACACGTTGGGGAATCCAACGTTTTATTCACGAGTTACACAAAGATTTTTTACCATGTCTCTGTTTCCATATTATTCCTGAGATTGGGTAAGGCTCTTCTATAAATCCATGCTGAGAGAGGAGAGTCATATCAGTGTGATTCTATAAACTATACTGGGCCGGCCTCCGCAGCACAGCCATGTCTCAATGGCCAGAGGATAAAGAGTAAATTATTTGGTCGTCATGTTTTTCTTTTTCTCCCTCTCTTTATTTTTAAGAAGAAAGAATTGCATCAGGTCTGAGCAAAAAGGAAGTCATTGTGATCCCATGCATGCGTTACCCTTAGCTCTGCATCAGGTTGCGTCTTTTCCTAGCGCTTTTATTTTGCATCGATACAATTTATTACAGTCTCAAACAGGTAGCTAAAGATTTAGAGCCACAAGATCACTAACCCCGTGGTCAGATGTGTTTCTATGTTTATGTGTGCTATGTGATATATAGTGAGTCTGAATAGTATTTCCTTGACTGTAGTGATTTGGGGGAAGTCAGCCATCTCTAATTATATATGTAAAAGACATCCTCTTGTTCTGTCACAGGGTGGTGCAGGGGAGCTGTAGACTAGCACTTATCGCCTTGTTCCCTGCGGGTTGTTCCAGCAGACCTGTTAGTCAGCGTAGATAAGACCGGGTCCTGGGGCACCTCAGCTAGGTAATAGCTCCATGTGGTCTCGCGGGGCTCAGTTAGAGTGTGGCGTTAGCAACGCAAAGGTTGTGGGTTCAAGTCCCGCAGGGATTATACACATACAGTATGTGGCATATATCTGAATAACAATAAAATCCGTATGAAACTAATTCACAGAGGCCAATCGTTTGGCCCTAAAGAGTGTCTGCTAGTTAACTACTTAGCAGTCACAGAGTTAACTTGCCTCTGTGAACTGTACTGTAGAGGAGTAGAAGTGCTTAAAAAGTCAAAAAGGGGGTAAGTGACAGGGCTTAGGCACTGGGGGCTAGTTAGCGTTAGCAATGTAGCCGGAGCCACAGGGAAGCACATCTGGCTCTGTCAGCTTCACTCATACAGCACAGTTGAAATAGCTGCCAACTCCAGAGTTTTATGCGGGGGAAAGACGGATGTTTATTAAGAATGCCGTTATTTTCTTATTTCACTTTTGGTGTAGGGCTAGAGTTACGGTTGAGGGTTAGGGTTAAACCGAGATGTGGACATGGAGCTAGGGTTAGGGTTGAACCAGGATGTGACATCTTAAGCTAGGGTTAGGGTTGAACCAGAGATGTGGACATTAAGCTAGGGTTAGGGTTGAACCAGGATGTGGACATTAAGCTAGGGTTAGGGTTGAACCAGGATGTGGACATTAAGCTAGGGTTAGTGGGTTGAACCGAGATGTGGACATGGAGCTAGGGTTAGGGTTGAACCAGGATGTGGACATTAAGCTAGGGTTAGGGTTGAACCAAGATGTGAACATGAATCTAGGGTTAGGGTTGAACCAGGATGTGGACATGAAGCTAGGGTTATTTTGAACCGAGATGTGGACATGGAGCTAGGGTTAGGGTTGAACCAGGATGTGGACATTAAGCTAGGGTTAGGGTTGAACCAAGATGTGAACATGAATCTAGGGTTAGGGTTGAACCAGGATGTGGACATGAAGCTAGGGTTAGGGTTGAACGAGATGTGGACATGAGAGCTAGGGTTAGGAATTGAACCAGGATGTGGACATTAAGCTAGGGTTAGGGATGAACTGGGATGTGGACATGAAGCTAGGCTTAGTGTTAGGGTTAGGGTTGACCGAGATGTGAACATGAAGCTAGGTTAGGTTGAACCGAGATGTGAACATGAAGCTAGGGTTAGGGTTGAACCGAGATGTGAACATGAAGCTAGGGTTAGGGTTGAACCGAGATGTGAACATGAAGCTAGGGTTAGGGTTGAACCAGGATGTTGACATGAAGCTAGGGTTAGGGTTGAACCGAGATGTGAACATGAAGCTAGGGTTAGGTTGAACCGAGATGTGAACATGAAGCTAGGGTTAGGGTTGAACCGAGATGTGAACATGAAGCTAGGGTTAGGGTTGAACCAGGATGTTGACATGAAGCTAGGGTTAGGGTTAGGTTAGGTTAGGAGAGTGATTCCATTTCCCTGTGCTTCTACTGTGAGGTTTCTTGCTCAAGGAAAGTCCAGATGGATTGTTCATCCTGTGGCTAGATTAGGGTAAGGGATAAGTTTAGGGTTGGGTTAAGGTTTAAGTTGAATTTACCTGCAAAGAGTGTAGTGACTCTATCATGAGTTGCTCAACCTGTTAACCTTCTATTGCGGTGGGCTAAATCAGGGTCACACAGAGTGATGTGATTCTTGGTAGTCTTTAACCAATCTACTTTGTAACAGAAGTATACACCTCACACACATGGTTATGGGCTTAATAAAAGAAGACCGCTGTACCATGTCAGATTTGAAAGGTATTTAATTTTGAGTTTGCATCCCAATATTACACTTTATGTACATCACAGAAGACTGAAATATAACAAAACCATTTGACATAGAAACACTATTTTGGGATTTTTTTTAATTTTTTACGTTTATTAATTATCAAATTATGAAAAATATAAACATTTCGCATTCCACATTCCACCCCTAGGTCATTTGACTGCAGGAAAGGGACACTGATGTATTTTGTGGCTGTTGGTTTAATGATTATTAATATGGCTGTTGTGTGAGTGGATGTTGCCATGTTGGCCATTTGATCCAATTAACGTTTTTAATTACAAAACAGCAAGAGCAAGGCTGGATTTTAGCCCTAGTGAGAGCATAGGGCTGATTAAACCCGGTGCTATTCATTCAGGCATTTTATTGATTCATTCCTCATATTTGTGCAAGAGTGAGATTAAAATCAAGCAGAAAATGAAACAGAGTCGGGACAAAGATCCCTGTGGGTTTTGAAGCTACCTTACCGTTCTGATTATTCAAACGAGCTCGTGCTAAAAGCTTCAATGATTATATTTTCTGTCATGGAAAAACACCAAATCAAATAACCATCATTTAAAAAGAGAATGCACAATCTGCTAGCTGCATCGCTGGCAAGTACCCTAACTTGTTTTACGGCCGGATTCAATCAATATCGCTCGATTGAAAGTTAAAGGCAATGTTCCCGCGTTTGCGGAGACTGCATTCACGGTAAATGCTGCACAGTAAACGTTGCATCGGAAATGACATTTTACATTTTAATGCGGCTCTTCCGCAATGCTTCCTCGATACAGATTGATTCCGGCCCGTAGTGTGAGTCACGGGTACAATCAATTGAGGACTGAACCTTTAATGTATMTATATTACGATTAATCCCCTTTTAAAAAGGGCAACTGAGTACATCCTTGTGTTGGAGACAGCCTAGAGTCGCGGGAAGAGAATACAGGCCCTTTTGAACAGGCTGTGAATGCTAAATTCCACAATGATGAAGCTGAAGTGTACCAAAACCCTCTTCCTCCCTGTGGTCTATTAGATGTTGACAAATGCTGGTAGGTAGGTAGGTGTAACCTATGTAGGCCTAATGACATTTTCAAGGCCATACACTTAAACCCTGACCTCAACATGTTTATCATCCACAGTGTTGACAATGACATCCAACAAGGCTTTTCAAGGTCAATCAGAAAGTATTGCAACAATGAATCATCTCATCATCTCATCTCATCTCATTCCACCAATAGGGTGGTCTGTACGGTGGGCTCCTCCCCCGTGTCCTCTCTCTCGTTTTCTCTCTTTCCTTCTCTCGCCGTCTCCTCTCTGTAAAAAGGAGGGAGAGGAGCTCTCAGATCAAATGCTAATAGACAGTGATGAAGAGTGACCTGTTTCCAATAGGCAACAGTCTGTCACTGGGGGGGCAATTCATATATAGGAAATGTACGCCTTTCCTACACCCTTCTCAGTATTTGGTATTCAGACTATTCAGACTATTCAGCCAAGTAACACGCTCTGCAGGTGTGGCTACCTTGTGCTCTGAATAATTTTAATTCAACTGCTGAAAACCCTCCGACTTGCTGGCCAACAGATTTCCTCATGGAGTTTTCATTGAATAGTGGTTTCAGTGCATTTATCTGAAGCCCTCCCTTTAAATATGGTGTAGCTTTTAGCTAGAATTTTGATGACAGACTCACTAGAATATATCGAGAGAATGGGTTTAGAAAATTAGGGATCAATGAAAGAAATCTATCTAAATATATGCATATTCGTCTCTGTTTTAGCACCAATTGGTAGATAAAAAAGATACTCTTATCTTGTATATTATTTAGGTTTAGGAAAGTAATTAAGAATCATTAAAAACAAGTTTTTGTGGATTGATTCATTCAAAAAATTGGCACATTCAATTCTTCAACCCATGGTAGTGTTGGAAGATTAGYGTACATAGAATTATAATAGCAAGAATACTGTCACGTTCGTCGTATGAATCGGACCAAGGCGCAGCGTGGTATGCGTACATTCTTTATTKTAATAAGAATGAACACTGAACAAACTGTCTCCGGAAGCTCTGGACTGGGTATTGTCGCCAGAAGCTCTGGACTGGGTACTGTCGCCGGAAGCTCTGGACTGGGTACTGTTGCCGGAAGCTCTGGACTGGGTACTGTCGCCGGAAGCTCTGGACTGTGAAAGCGCAATGGAAGCCTGATGCGTGGTGCCGGAACTGGTGGTACCGGGCTGATGACACGCATCTCAGGGCGAGTACTTTAGAGGAGGCACAGGACGTACTGGACTGTGGAGGCGCACTGGGGATCTGGAGTGTACAGCTGGCACAATGCGTCCTGGCTGGATGCTCACTTGAGCCCGGCAAGTGCGGGGCGCTAGCACAGGACGCACTGGGCTGTGCAGACACACTGGAGACACAGTACGCCGAGCCGGCGCAGGATATCCTGGTCCAAGGAGGTGTACTGTCCAAGGAGGTGTACCATCCGTCCTGGCTGGATGCCCATTCTAGCCCGGCAAATGCGAGGAGCTGGAATAGAACGCACCGGGCTATGAATGCGAACTGGAGACACCGTGCGCATCACTGCGTAACACAGTATCTGACCATTCACACGCTCCCCACGGTAAGCACGAGGAGTTGGCTCAGGTCTCCAACCTGACTCAGCCAATCTCCTCGTGCGCCCCCCCCCCCCAAAAAAAAATGGGGAGCTGCCTCTCGGGCTTCCGTGCTAGCTGTGTCCCCTCGTATCGTCGCCGTTCCTCCTGCACTATCTCCACCTGCTTCCATGGTAGGCGATCCTCTCCTGCCAATATTTCCTCCTACGTCCATGATCCTTTACCGTCCAAAATCTTGTCCCATGTCCATAATGTCTGCTCCTCCTGAACAYGCTGCTTGGTCCTTTTATGGTGGGTTCTTCTGTCACGTTCGTCGTATGAATCGGACCAAGGCGCAGCGTGGTATGCGTACATTCTTTAGTATAATAAGAATGAACACTGAACAAACTAACCAAAATAACAAAACGACACGTGAAGCTATACAAAATGAGTGCTGACAGGCAACTACACATAAACAAGAACCCACGAACACCAAAGGGAAAATGGCTACCTAAATATGATCCCCAATCAGAGACAACGATAAACAGCTGCCTCTGATTGGGAACCATATCAGGCCACCATAGACATACAAATTACCTAGACCTACAAAACCCCTAGACAATACAAAAACTAGCATACCCACCCTCGTCACACCCTGACCTAACCAAAATATAAAGAAAACAGAGATATCTAAGGTCAGAGCGTGACAAATACACCCTCGTCTATTGCCTGCACTAACCATGGAACTGTGTGATGACACAGCCAAGTATTGCGCCATGCATCGGGTTCAAACTCTCACGGATTGCTCTGYGCTCCGCTTCATTTTCATAAGTCTACATGTTTTTTTTTGTTTTATACTATTAACTTTTACCAATGATCCACATCAACAATCACACTGGCAGTGACAGCGTTTACAGAGGAAGCAAATTAATGTAGGCTATACCAACTGAAGGGAACTAACAGTAAATTGGCAGTTGAATATGTTTGGTTATTAGGCCTACTGACGGTTGATACTGATAATGGCTAATATCATAATGGCGCCGGAGGGGATGGCTGACGTTTTACAGGCTCCTAACCAACTGTGCTATTTTGTTAGWTTTTTTGCATTGTAACTTATTTTATACATAATGTTACTGCTACCGTCTCTTATGACCGAAAAGAGCTTCTGGATGTCAGAACAGCAATTATTCACCTCGAACTGGACAAAGATTTTTTGTTGTTGATATGCTTCAGTTTGCTGCCATATGACTGGTCTCCAGCGATTATAAGGTCAAATAGATCTAAAACAAGTGTCATTTATATTTACAATTCCCTTCTCCAAACAGATTACTGATTTACCTAGCTCTTATCAAAAAAGAATGCACTTAATTTTTTCCAATAGAACATAATTCATAATTCAAATAACATAATTCTCCATGCACTGTAATTTACAACTTGATAAGAGCTAAGTAAATTACAGTGCATGGAGAATTATGTTATTTCTATTGGAAAAAATTAAGTGCATTCTTTTTTCTCTTGAAACTGGTAGGTTCACTAGACCTCATTCATGGTTTCCTCGTGCGTAAAGGTGGTGGAATTATTAGGGAATCTGCCACACCTTCATTTATTTATTCAATTTCCACCCAAAACGAATAGCAGGTGAATAGCACGCATGCTATTCTCACGCTTAAGTTCAAGGTCAGAATAAACAAGTGCATAAAAAGAGAAAAGAACATTCCATTTACCTGCACTTAACTCGGGTTGGAATCGGGCCCCAATGTGTTTAAAGAAGAGCATGATAGAAGAGGCCTCTGCATCAATTATAGTGTAAGAAGTTATGCCTTTGCATGAACATGTATGCTTTTTATATATATGTGTTTATGTTCAAACAGAAAACTGTACAAGCACACTCACACCAACAGCATTCTTGCCTCACTAATTACATCAACAATACATTGTTTCCTATTACAATTACTTACACAAACTCTGCCATAATTTAAACAATCCTGACACAGCCATTCACATGCATCCTCTTTCCAATTTATGCAATGTTCTCTTGAACCACTGGAGATTTACTTAACCATGTCAGCTCAGGATTCAATTTAGCATACTTGAGTAGAGGGCCTATTTAATGTTAATTAGATGTGTAATGCAACAAGGAATAGCAGTATAATGAATCTGCTCATGTAGATAATGGGTCTAGCCTATCCTGTGGCTGAAAGACTGTTATTGGAAATCCCCTCAACCACACACACACCACTCTCCCTTGTGATGCCTTTTCAGAGGAAATGGATTGTGTCTCAGGCAGATATTTCAATACGGCATGGCCAGACTGTAAAATAGGATTTGTCGTTATCCAGGGAATAGATGTACACATCATCTGTGACAGCCACAGCACCCTCTGTTAGGGAACATGCAGTACAGGCACATTGGGGGCTTTATATCGTAAGTCAGCTTCAGAACCAGCCTCAGAACCTTCTCAAATCTAGAGGAAAGGAGCATCAGTCCTTCTCATGGCTCTGGTTTCTGCCAAAATCAGYGTCAGAGAACATTTCACAGATAATCCAATATGTTCATTATGTTCACAACTAAGGTTAAGGGAAGGTCATGGTAAGGTAAACAGTAGATCAAATCGAATGTTATTTGTCACATGCGCCGAATACAACAGGTGTAGTGAAATGCTTACTTTACAAGCCCTTAACCAACAATGCAGTTTTAAGGAAAATACCTACAAAAATAAGAAATAAAAGTAACAAATAATTARGRGCAGCAGTATAATAACAATACMGAGGCTATATACAGTACAGGGGGTACTGGGTTACAGAGTCAATGTGCGGGGGCACCAGCTAGTCAAGGATGTATTGAAGTCTGTGCCAGCCAACAGATGATGCCTCTGATGATACAGAATAATTAATGAACATGGACACAGAATTGGTCACATTGTGGATTTCATATGGTATTGTGCATTTCTGGTTTGAGCAGAATGGACATACACAGAGCCTAGGTTAGACATTTATGACCCCCATTGATACTATGATGAATGGGCAGGGGCGGACTTTGTGATTTGGGGGGGCCAATCTGAGCTCCCCCCACCTAAWAAATACGTAAAATGTACCATAAGCACAACCAGTCATGATGTTTTCATCTGATTGTCAAACAAATCACATCAAAAAGTAGGTTAGGTTCGCACATTCATCCCAAATAATTCCAGCATCCAAAYTGTGCACCCGCCAAATTTCTGTCAATTTGCAAGYGGCTGAAACTATCTCACCRGAGAAAGCATCCGAGCAAACAAAACAGCTCCCCTCTGTCTTTGGCATKATGGGCTATTGTGTGTAGACTGATGAGGTGAAAAAATAATGTCATATATTTTAGAATAAGGCTGTAACTTAACAAAATGTGGGAAAAGTCAAGAGGCCTGAATACTCTGCACTGTATATATATATATTTTTTTTTTAGTTTGTTCGTTTTTTGCTCAGAAGACTTGGGGCGTCAAATCAAATCACCCGCGGGCCAAATTCAGCCCATGGGCCACCAGCAGGGTTCTGCCCTAGAGTCTAATGGCCTTGAGGCTGGGTTTCTACTAAGCTAGCCTCGTCAAGCCTCGCAAGGCGTCACTGATTTACACCGGGTCTACACCCTTATTTAGCTATTTTTCTGCCATGAACGTCTCCAGGCTTTCCTGTATTAGGGAAGCCTGGAGACGTTCATGGCAGAAAAATAGCTAAATAAGGGTGTAGACCCGGTGTAAATCAGTGACGCCTTGCTACACGCCAAACCAATCAAATGCCTTGCTTGTCCGCCGCTCCAATAGTGCTCACTAGATTAGTGCCGTAGGTGCAACAGTGCGTGGCGATTCATTTTACAGTCTATGGTGAGGACGGCCGGTGTCATGACGTTGCCCTCTTTGGGTACAGCGAGCACTACCCCCCCTCCCTCTGCACCAGCCCTTTTCTATGCACACTCCCCCTATCTTTCTGTCTCCTACAACCAGGCTGCTGTGGTCAGAGAGGTCGTAAATTCCTGGAGGAGATTATCTCCTCATGGCCACAGTATAGAGAAAGAGTGAGTTTTCATAGAGAGAACAAAGGAATTTCTTCCACCTCACAGAACTTGAGGTCCGAACAACATTTATGTTCTGGAGAAGGTATAAAAGATCGGTGAAGAATCCAGCTACGAACTGGTCCGTTTGGTCCAATTTTGTGAAACTCATGGGAGACAATACGGCGACATTACCATAACGCTGTTTATATAATAGCCTCAGTTATGAGGCTTACATCTAATTGTTGTATAAGATGAATGAGTGAGGATGATACTGTTTGTGAAATTGTGTAATGTGATTTTGGACTGTTTAATGAAGGAAACTCCAATTCCCTAAAAAGTTTCACTAAGTCATTGGCACGCCCCCAGGGGCACAGACAGGACCTGGCTTCATGAGACAGCCCTTTTCAATGTTCTGAATAAAACCCCCACCCGGGTTTTCTATCACCGGACCAGCTTACCTCGATAACGAGAGGGCCAAGGTTTGAGAGGAGACCGAGCTTACCTCAATTACGAGATGGCTAAAGGTTGCAGACCAGCTTACCACGAGAGGGCCAAGGTTTGAGTAGAGACCATAAACCTAAGGTTAGAGTAGATGGCTGAATCTTTTAACCATACCACGTGGTTAAACTCTTAGACTATCGATACCGACAGAATAAGAACAAGTCTTTGATATTAATTACTAGTCTGCAGCTAGGAATTCGGTATCATTGAACGCGAAAACCGACAACCGCCGAAACAGCTACTCTATAACGACATGAATGAATGTCACTCTGAACTATCCATTCTAACCACGACAGAGAGAGAGAGGGCGGACAGACTCTCCAACAGAAACTAACTTTTCAACAGAGATCCCGACGACACACTGAGCGTAAATATATATATTGATTGCAATTGTTCCCGAATGAGTGAGCGTTCATGTGCAAAGGATTAGCATTTCAATTGTTATAATTATCAACTTTGTAGTGTCTCATCTCAGTTGACCCCCACTTCCCTTTTTGTCTAACAAGCCGCCATATCGGTTTAGCCCACTAGGGCACATCCCCTATCATTTCTTTGTAACCATATCTTGTTTGTTTGTTATGCATTTCTGTGAGTACTTAGTAAATAAATGATTTTAAGACAATTGATGTATGGATGACTCATAGTGAAGACTGGGTTCATGTAGATAACCAACAATTTACGACGTTTGGAATGAGACTAACGTGAGGTAAAAAATAATTAATTAATTTTGAAGACTAATTGAGTTATTGGAAAAATTTGGAAAATTATAACTTTGTAATCTGAATATTTTCCTTGGTGCCCCGACTTCCTAGTTAATTACAGTTACATGATTAATCAGTTTAATCGCGTAATAATATTTACAGAGTTATTTGATAAATAAGTCTTCAGTTTTAATGATGCGACACCGGGAAATCGCTGATTAAAATCCCATCAAAATATGTTAATGTAGTATGTCGAATGTGGGTATAGAGCACACGTCTGACGAAACACAATCAGTTTTTCCTTCAGATTTTCTTCCATTTTCTGCAATGTTGCACACTAGCATATGGACCAACTCTCTGCAAAATGTGTCCTTTCCAGTCTTACAACAATGACGAACATATCACGAAGCACCAACGGGCGTGTGGGGGGAGGGTTCTTTAAATGTAACATCCAATCATAATCTTACTGTTGGGAGCCTGTGTACCATTCAAACCTCCAAGGGAGTCGTGAGAGCGACGTGATTTTGGAGGTATGGCAATGTGAGACTCCTACTAAAGTAATATGGAATTGCTTTAAGATGGTCATACCAAGGATAAATTAGCTATTTGATTTTGAATTTTAGGACCCCTGTAGATATAAAAAAATATATATATATAAAATAAGTATTGGATGAGACATTGAATTTGGCCTTACTTCTATTAGCCCATAGAAACGCATTTAGTAACAGATTCATACATGGAAAAACAGATAGTCAAACATGTAATCAAAAGGAAGTAGGTTTTGAAGTATCTGTCCTATATCTGAGAGATATAAGAACGCTCAGAAAAAAATGTACAATCATTTTTATCCTGGAATTACCTGTATACCTTTGACGTGGAAATGCCCTTTCACATCCATTCATTTTTCGTCCCAGTTCCAGGTTGACACTTGTGGGTGTTGGAGAGAAAAACGGAGAACGCCATCGTTTTCGTGAGAAGACCGATTTTCGAGATATCTCCTGGTTTGACAACAGTGGAGGCTGCTGAGGGGTGAATGGATCATAATAATGGCTGGAACGGAGCAAATGGGATGGCATCAAACACCTGGAAACCATGTGCTTGATGTCTTTGATTCCATTCCACTGATTCTGCTCTAGTCATTACCACGAGCCCGTTCTCCCCAATTAAAGTGCCACCAACCTCCTGTGTCTGACAATCACCGCTGTAGCTCTACCACCTTCCGCCGCAGATGCAGAAGGCCGACATAGGCGGCAAAAATATCTCTATCATAAACAGAACATATTTTGATGGGGATTATTTTATTATGTCTCGAGTGGAGCATGGGGGAGCCTCAAGCGGAGAAATTATTTTATTTTATGTCCAGCTCATGAGGCCCCTTGATGATATGTAGCCTGAGGCAATTGCCTCGTCTGCCAAATGGTAAGCCTGCCAGTGTGAATGGGACACATTGGTAGAAGGCATCAAATGAAATTGTATTTTTACTTTAGATCAGAGAGACTTGGATCAGATTAAATAGAATAAGGACATACGATATAGCTCAGTTAGTCTCCATTGTCTAGTCAGGGTCATAGTGAACATCCCAGATGGCACCCTATTCCCTATAGTGACCAGAGCCCTCAAAAGTAGTGCAGTATATACGGAATAGGGTGCCATTTGGGATGCACAGTCATCTAGTCAGAGCGGTTGATTCATGTAGCCCACATCCCATTTCAGTCCCCAGCAGTGTCAGATTAAGTGTCCTCATTAACACAGCTAGCGACTGTCCGTGACAATGTGAAGGCTAAGCCACACAGGATTTATTATACCTCTGGCTGAATTTATGATACACTCCCATCTCATCTATGATATTAACCAGCGAGAAAGAGTGGAGAGAGACAGACAGACAGACAGAAAGAGGAAGAGAGAGTGAGTGAGAGAGAGGGGGAAGAGAGAGAGGAAAGAAGGGGTGGGGAGAAAGAGACCGAGAGTGAGAGGGGATAGAGCAAGAGATGCAGAGAGAGCGAGAGAGAGAGAGAATGGCTTTGCCATTCAGTGCCATCTTGTGGACTTGCTAGAGCAGTTCAGTGTCTTACTCAGAAAGCACCAACTCAAGGTCAGATTTATATCTCACTGTAAATGTCAACTATACCAGTTTCATTTGTAAAATAGGTCATAAAAACCTCTGAGCATAGTACCCTTGGATTGTGCAAAACAAAGGCCATGAGGTCTTATGAACCACTTTATGTGGTAAAGAGTGTTTCAGGGGTATGGAAAACTAGATGGAAGTCTGTATTTGGAGGTAACCAAAACACATGGTTTGAGTCATGCAGGTGGAGTAGACTATTAAGGTAACGCCCAAACAATATATTTAACGCATTGGACTGGTAATTCAAAGGAGATGTGCAGGCTGAGGCTTGAACAGACATAAAATGACGTTCAACATATCAAGGATCTACTGGATCCTGTCAGACCGTATCAGTCTGACAGGATCCAGTGGAAGATGTTAGACATGGCTTAAAACCTGAATCATAAACAGATACGTGGCGAGAGACTGTCACACTGACCTTGTTGGTTGGCCTGTGTGAGATAATGATTCTTGAGCTAGGTGAACATCCTTTGACAGACAGATATAGATAGTGAGAGAGAAAGAGAGAGAGAGGAATACAGATAGCAAGGGAGCAGTGCCTCTGGTGACTCATTCAGATTCCACGTCAGCCGTTTCAATTTCAAACTCCCACTGTGCGCAATTCCACAAAGCCCTGTGTTCTCTGATGTCCTCCAACTCTACCGTCTGGGCTCTATCCCCTGGGATACTTCCCAAATGCCACATGACTCCCTACATAGTGCACTACTTTTGACCAGGGCCCATAGTGCTCTGGTTAGAAGTAGTGCACTATGTAAGGAATAGGGTCCCATTTGGGATGCAGGGCTAAGTTCTACTTCCTGTCTTTTAAGGGATGAGCAGTACCTATTGGTTAGGAGCTTTAGGTTGTCGGGCTGCCCGACACTGTAAGCCCCAAAGTACAAGGCTGAGAGCCCTGGCGGGTGGTGCCAGGAAAATAACCTCTCCTTCAAAGTCAACAAAGGAGCTGATGGTGAACTACAGGAGACAGCAGAGAGAGCACGTCCCCATCCACATCGACGGGGCCTCAGTGGAGAGCGTCATAAGCTTCAACTACCGCGACGTGCACATCACTGACGACCTGAAATGGTTTTATATATAGAGTGCCTTCAGACCCCTTGACTTTTTCAACATTTTGTTCATTACAGCCTTATTCTAAAATGGATTAAATAGTTTTTTCCCCTCATCAATCTACACACAATACCCCATAATGACAAAGCAAAAACAGGTTTTTAGAAATGTTTGCAAATGTATTACAAATTAAAAACTGAAATAGCACATTTATAGAAGAATTCAGACCCTTTACTCAGTACTTTGTTGAAGCACCTTTGGCAGTGATTGCAACCTCAAGTCTTCTGGGTATGACGCTACAAGCTTGGCACACCTGTATTTGGGGAGTTTCTCCCATTCTTCTCTACAAATCCTCTCCAAGCCCTGTCAGGTTGGATGGGGAGTGTCGCTGCACAGCTATTTTCAGATCTCTCCAGAAAAGAATGGAGTTCAAGTCAGGGTTCTGGCTGGGCCACTCAAGGACATTCAGCGACTTTTCCCGAAGCCACTCCTGCGTTGTCTTTGCTGTGTACTTAGGGTCGTTGTCCTGTTCGAAGGTGAACCTTCGCCCCCAGTCTAAGGTCCTGAGCGCTCTCGAGCAGGTTTTCAACAAGGATCTCTCTGTACTTTGCTCCGTTCATCTTTCCCTCGATTCTGACTAGTCTCCCAGTCCATGCCGCTGAAAAGCATCCCCACAGCATGATGCTACCACCACCATGCTTCACCGTAGGGATGGAATTGGCCAGGTGATGAGCGGTGCCTGGTTTCCTCCAGATATGACGCTTGGCATTCAAGCCAAAATGTTTAATCTTGGTTTCATCAGACCAGAGAATCTTGTTTCTCATGGTCTGAGAGTCCTTTAGGTGGCTTTTGGCAAACTCCAAGCGGGCTGTCATGTGCCTTTCACTGAGGAGTGGCTTCCGTCTGGCCACAGAGTGCTGCAGAGATGGTTGACCTTCTGGAAGGTTCTCCCATCTCGACAGAGGAACTCTGGAGTTCTGAGTGACCATCGGGTTCTTGGCCAGCTCTAGGAAGAGTCTTGGTGGTTCCAGACTTCTTCCATTTAAGAATGATGGAGGCCAATGAGTTCTTGGGGACCTTCAATGCTGCAAAAATATTTTGATACCCTTCCCCAGATCTGTGCCTCGACACAATCCTGTCTGGGAGCTCTACGGACAATACCTTGGTTTATGCTCTGTCAACTGTGGGACCATATATAGACAGATGTGTGCCTTTCCAAATGATGTTCAATCAATTGAATTTACCACAGGTGGACTCCAATCAAGATGTAGAAACACCGCAAAGATAATCAATGGAAACAGGATACACCTATGCTTAATTTCGAGTCTCATAGCAACAGGTCTGAATACTTATGTTAGTAAAAAAAAAAAAATCCATTTTAGAATACGGTTGTAACGTAACAAAATGTGGAAAAAGTCAAGGGCCCTGAAAACTTTCCGAATGCACTGTACAGTATATATATATTATATAGTTATTTAATTTCAATCAATCTGTCCCAGACTGTAATGTATTGCCCCGGTCAAGGACAAACACATCTCTCTGTAGAGTGGAGCTAAGGTGGTCCATATGTACTCTTTCATTTCACTGAATAATCGATGCTATTCCACTCCATTACTCAATGGAGGAATAAAATAAAATACCTGCTGAGATTTGACTGAGATTAGTCATACAGCAATTACCATTGAAAACGTGCCATACTCATTTCCCATAATGAACCCACAGTGTAATTTTACATCCTATTTTGGGGCACAGAAATTCATAGGCAATAAAAACAAATGTTTGTTTGAGAGCCTTTAAGAGAACATAAAAGCCATCTGGCACACAGTATAAGTAAATAAATAAATGTGTGCACTACTGGTTAAGCAGAAATGTTCCTTACTGTGGAAACAGTGTATTAGTTACTACTGACAGACAGACTGCTGCATTAAACAGAACAAGACAGATCTCAATAGTGACAGTATGACAGTTTATTTATCAGGTTGTGTAAAGGCAGAGAGTCATATTTCTGTTAAGCAACACAAAGATGTAGGTATACGTTTCCAAATGATAAAAATGCAAACTCCACAATCTAGCTTTGAAAACATTATTGAAGACAGAGTATTGAACATAGATCTTAAATGATTGTCGACAGTAAGGTGTCCGATTTTTTTATGTTAACATTCTTTTGTTTGATAATCGAAAAGAGGACTACAAAATAATATCATTTAATGTACAGACASACAAGAGAAATATGGTTCCAGCCCTTTGAATATCATAATTAGCAGCAGGTGGTTGATAAAAGAAAAATAATAATTGCATAATAAAAAGAGCTAATGTTGCAAGAATACAAAACTGCACAATAAAATCAAGTAGCAAAATCAGATGTAAACTATGTAGCATTACTGTAGGCTATTCAGCAATACAAAACATTGACTGAGAAACCATTAAATTCCCCAAAAACAGTTAATGCCATAAGTAGTAGGCCTTAAATCTAATCTAGACAAACAATTAAACTAGTACACGTGAGACAATGATTTGCAATTATTATTATTTTTTTAAGTTATATTAACAAATAACAAAAGTGCAGAGGAAAAATAAGTGTTAGAATTCAGTGCAACATTGCACAAAAACTAAAAGGCTATAGCAGGCTATATCAGTTCACTAATACAGAACTATTAAAGGCCCAGTGCACCACTTTTGTGAAAACAATTGTATTTTCCAAAACATTATTTATGATTTTTTTTTTTATTATTATGATTTTTCAGGGGGTGCTGCAGCACCCTTACTACCCACGGCTATGAGGGCACCTACTGGTAGATGGGTAAAAATAAAAAAGCAGACATTGAATATTCCTTTGAGCATGGTGAAGTTATTAATTACACTTTGGATGGTGTATCAATACACCCAGTCGCTACAAAGATAAAGGCGTCCTTCTTAACTCAGTTGCCGGAGAGGAAGGAAACCGCTCAGGGATTTCACCATCAGGCCAATGGTGACTTTAAAACAGTTACAGAGTTTGATGGCTGTGATAGGAGAAAACTGAGGATGGATCAACAACATTGTAGTTACTCCACAATACTAACCTAATTGACAGAGTGAAAAGGAAGCCTGTACAGAATAAAAATATTCCAAAACATGCATCCTGTTTGTAACAAGGCACTAAAGTAATACTGCAAAAAAAATTGCAAAGCAATTAACTTTTTGTCCTGAATACAAAGTGTTATTGGATTTGCCCCTTTGTAGAAGCCAAAGGTGCTTCTACAAAGTATTGACTCAGGGGTGTGAATACTTTTGTCATTGAGATATTTATGTATGTAATTTTCAATACACTTGCAAACATTTCTAAAAACATGTTTTCACATTGTCATTATGGGGTATTGTGTGTAGATTGGTGAGAAAAACATATATATTTAATCAATTTTGAATTCAGGCTGTAACGCAACAAAATGTGGAATAAGTCAAGGAGTATGAATACTTTCTGAAGGCACTATATGTACACTACAGTCTCTCTTGCTCGCTCTCAGCTGAGCTAGGCTCTCCTGGGGCAGCAAGCCTGAGCTTGTTGATATAAAACAGAACAGAGGGTAACCTACAACTCGATACCAGACAACTGCAACCTTAGACAACTCAAAATAAGGAGCTATGATCAGGTCAAAAATGTACCCGTTTAAACGTGAATAGTTATGAGACCTGATCTTTCATCATAGCACTATACACAGTAGGCCTACCATGCACTCAACAACGGCGTACCTTGTGACACAGAAAGCTCCTCTACTGATCCTGATTACAGACTTAAACGACCAGAGGCCTTTTCATTGGCCTCCAATCGTCCACTTGAACACAAAGAGGAAGTAAATTCCCATCTCAAAGTCTTTCAGGTGGACTGAATGGCATCCACCGCAGGAAAGCTGGATCAATAACAGTTTAAAATCAAAGTGCTTAAAGCAATGTAAATATACAAGGGAGAATAAATGAATAACAGTCTGACAGTAATAAGATTGTTCCCAAGCATTGTGAAATCAATGACATTGTTTCTACCATGTGGTCAAATAACTTGAAGTTTAAACACTTCCCACTAGRCAAAAACAGGTCGAGTCAACATGGTTTCCATGTCATTTCAACCAAAAAAAGTCAATATGAAGACGTCAAATCAACGTGGAAAACTGATTGGCTTCGGAAAAAAGGTACTCCATGTAAGATAATTGTATCTTTTTAAATCACCCAACTTTTAACCTAAATCCAATGACATGGTGTCATTTTTGGTTGATTTCACATTGAATTCAAATTAGTTAAAGTCAATAAAATGTCAATCAAAACTAGACGTTAAAATGACATCTTTGCCCAGTGGGTTACAAGCAGCTTTACATGTACGTTAAGGGTTCAAGCAGACGAACAATAAGACCTACTTGGCTACTTCAGAATGAGAAGAGGATTAACACAGAAATATTTAGCCTAACCAGGGGTGGCAATCTGGCCAGTTACTCAATAGATCATGTAATACCATATTCTGTTAGTTCAGTATATTCATATAATGCCTGGGGGAAAACCCTTAAGTATGTGTAACACCAGACTATGCCACAAAAAAACATCAAACACTTGTAACATCAAACTATACCCCATTGTGTCAGTCATCCTGCACTGTAGTAGTTTATTTGCTCTTTGTCAAGTGTACATAGGGGCTATTCTTCAGCCAAACAGATTTGACATGGGTCTGGATTTAAATGAGCTTTTCCTGCACCAGTTAAGCTCCTCTGTCTCACAATGTGCTGTGAACGATGTGCCGTGAACTATCTGTGAAGATCTGAAGCGGATCTTCTGAAGTTTGGGCCTCATCTTGCTAAAGGACGATTTCCTCAGCAAGGGTTGCTGTCTGGCCTGCCCTGCTCCATCACCTGTGTCCTCCTCACTGTGACCGTGCAGTTTGAGGGGCATCAGATTAGACTGGAGAACTTTAGACAGCCTCCAACGCCCCCCATCCCCATAGTCTGTGCTCTCTGAGTCCGAGTCGCCGCCACCACCCGCCCCGATGATGTCACGGATATCAACGGCCACACTGGTTGTAAGATACTGACACGCCTTTTTCCCATTGTAATCTCTGGCCTCTACGTCTGCGTCATAGGCTCCTACCAGTAACTTCACCACCTCAACTTGGTTGTGCATTGCTGCTAGGTGTAGTGGCGTGTAGCCAGCACTTGACTGGGCGTTGATGTTGATGGGCACTGTGTGTTGTTTGGCAAAGTTTACGATAAGCGCCAGCAGTTCTTGTTTGCCCTGCTTGGCGGCCCAGTGCAGGCAGGTGAACCCAGTCACAAAATCCTTCTTCATGACAAGGTTCGGTTCACAGGAAAGGAGACGGTGGAGACTCTCCCATTGGCCGTCGGATGCGCACATCATCCATTCGTGTTCCAACGGGTCCAGAGTGACTGAAGCACCGTCTTCGTCTGTAGTAGAGGAAACCACAGAGGCGGAGTCTGAGTTCCGCAACACCATGCTGCGTCGCACCTGGAGGGAGCTGTTCATCATRAGCTCAATAAAGTTATTACGGCTACCTTTAGTTGTGTTGCTGTCACTCCCAGATATGCTCTGTTGAAAATCATAATACTGGCCTTCGTCTGCCCCGTCCTCTGATGAAGGGTGACGGGACAGCAGGCTGTCCTGTGCATTAGTTGGAAATGGACGTCTGGGTAAGTGGAACATAGAGCCATCCGCGGATGTAGGCAAAGGTGACGCCTCAATCACTGCAATTTGCGGTATGTCGTGCGGTTGCAATGTCTGCTCTCCATTGCCACCAAGGCCTAACGCATTTCCCATATTGTCTGATAACCTATTATTCTGAACTACAGACCTTGTTGAWGCAGCTCTTTCTACAATTTTACCTTCCAAAATAATTCCAGAAATGTCATGCGGTCTCGCTCTCSTGGCATTGTCAGTTCCGTAACCTGAGCCAGGTGAAATGTCTTGTGCCTCTTCGTTTGCAGCGGTTTCCCAAGAGCGCACATCCGCAGCAGATGATACTGACAGATGCAGTTGTGGTGCACAATCTTCTATCAAGTTCTTATATGATTTTGATATAGCAGAACCGCTGTCCTCTTGTTCCAATAAGGTGCCTGTCCCGTTACCATTGCATTCGCTGTCTTTTTCCACGGTACACTTCAATGAAACTCGATACTTCTTTTTTAAACATACAAATTTCACTCCATTCTCCAACTTTACAAATGCGACATTGTCCACGTATCCCTTGAATTTCTCCCGAACAATTGCTTTCTGGTCAGGGTCKTCTGGGAAAACAGCTTTGAAATAGTCAATGAATATCTGGTTTTTCACTCTCCCTCCTCGCTCGGTTAGAAATTGAACAACCACTTCTTGGGTGCACTCGGTCGCCATTACTGATTAAAAAATAAATAAATTAAAAGGCTACGGCAAACCACTTACAGATCTAAAAAATAATCTTCCTTTTTATGTTTATAAATTAGCTAGAGTTGAATCAGCCCGTACAATTACGGTTTTCACCTKCTCTGGTTGGTGTTGTCCCATCACATCATCCTCAGACCTTGTTGTGCTTCTTTGATMCAGAATAGAAATTAATAGAACTGTCACCCCAACCAGAGTTGAGTAAGGAAGGACCCACTTTTGCTAGCAGACCTGTCTATCCGTTTTATTTCTATGGTCCTAGCGATCCACTACAGAGACATTAGAGAAAGGAGGAGATGGGAATTCCGTTGGGTAATGAATGAACGTATAACCAAAGATTTTTTATAACTAACCCAAGACAGACCAGAGCCTGTCGTTTCCAATGGGAGGAAATTAATCATAGTGGGCAGAACAGGCAAGGAGATGGGAAGAGCCATGCACGAGCYAGTGAGATCTTATTGGCGCGTTCTAGCATTTATTTGCATATTTTCGTTAGGGAACGCATACTATGAGGTGCGCGTGTGCAATAAGGCAATTCACACTCCTAAACAACGTTTATTTTTTACTTTGGCAAAGGGTAAAGTCTGCAAAACGCAGTCCACTCTGTTTGTTATAGATTATAGTTTTGGAAACATAAAACTGTATGGGGATCAAATGTTTCATCGATTAGAAAATTAGCAGAATGTAGGCCAAAATCCATCTCACTCCATCTTCTCACCACCGGCCACTGGGCTTCCTCGCATCACCATATTTGGTAGTGAGTGGAAACGCCAACCGGATACTTCACATTTATACATCCGGTTTAATATCTGGCTCAATGTCTATCTGTGGTATAATGCAGCGTTCAAAACACCCGGGAACTCGGAAAAATACTAGGTCAAATAATGAATCTGTATTTTAAGGTCGGAAAGTCAGCTCTAGGAAGAGTAGGAATTCCGAGTTGGATGGCTGTTCAAATCAATTTTCCCAGYCGGAGCTCGTTCTTTCCCAGTTATYTTGAACGTGGCATAACGCCCCAAACAGCAGAATGTCAAACGATCGCGTTCACTTGTAATGCTGCTTCACGTGGTTGCAAAACTAATCTTCTCACAATCCCTTCTGAAAATCAGGGTATGAGTCGAGAAACCTGYCTATTTCCCTTGAAAGTCCGTAATTTCACGATTTCAGAGAACAAGTTAATTATCTCACATCTCGGAAAATACTTATAATTTTGTACTTATTGTTCACTAAATGCATGCTAATGTTGTGTTTTTGAGTTAACGCCCAGTCGACTCCCATTCACTCCTTCGTCCCAGAAATGCACCGCGTGGGCCGGCGTGGCTCTTAGACGACGCATGGGCAACGTACACAATGAGCGTTAATACGATTCCAATGGCGTTCCCCATCTCCTCAAAAGTATCTCTGTCCACGCCTCCTAGCAACCACCATTGGGAAACTGTGACCCTTGAAACGCCATTTTGAAATCTATATTAGTGGTCGGTCAGTCAAAGTCGCGCAAAGAACCAAAATGTCTACTTAGTTTCACACCATGTATGTCCAACGAATTTCCGGAAAAGTGGTTTATACCATTCGTTCTATGGGGGTCGCTATATAGTAACTAACAATCCTGCAGTTCAAAATAACTACTCTGTACTCAGAATTTGATRAATACATACCACAAAATCAGAAGATGTAGTACTTAATATATATATATAGTTTATTTTGTTAAACACAAACATAACTGTCACTCGTGTCTCCCCAGCCATGAAAACAAGTGTGCAAGCCTACATTCCTTTCATGGCTACGTAGGTAGTCGATTTTTCAACGTTTTTAGTTGAGCCTATTTTCTTTACAGCCTGTTAGTATTTGTAGTTATTAGCTGCTTTATTCCGAGATGACTACGTCGGATGTTGCTCAGGGGGTAATTGTTGTGTTTAATTCAATCGCTAAATAATGTATATCTACAGTTGTAAAACTTACGGCACGTTTAGCTTGCTAGTTAGCATGGTTACGTTCCAGGTCGTCTTTATTGCTGTCGCGCTGCGTAATCCTGGAAGGTAAACACTTATCTGGACGTTGTGAGATCTGACCGTCTGCACAGCAGGATTGCAATAAGAGGACCTGGAACTGATTAAGTAACTTTTTCACTATCCAGCTAGCTATGTGTCTAACAGCGTAGCTCCAACCAGAGTTTCTAAAAAGCAGGGTTTTACTGCTGGAACTTGTTTACGCCCTTTGAGCAAGAATTAATATATGAAATGCACATAGAACAAAATTAGCCGCGAYCTGTCTAGATAGTTTGCCAACGCATGGGTTAGTTTGCCGATGTGGCAGCCAGTGAAAGTTAACTTTGTGTGCTAGCTACAACATCTAGCCAAATGTATGCTGCTGAAACTGATCTGCCATCTCCAGGTCTATCCACAATCAGTGTCAGTAAAGTAAGGGACAGGTCAGGTAGGGTGTCATCCATAGACATAGATACATATTTGCGTGTACTGTAGACAAATGAACATGTAGCCTTGTATGGGTAAGTAGTGTACACACAATGAAAACATAGGAATATAAGATTATTTACCTAGGTTAACCAGTCCAAGCTGTTGTCAGATATTGTCATATACTGAGATGGCCTAATGTTAKGCTATGTCTCCCWATAACAGGACAAAAATGCCCGGCCCCTGTCCTTGTCTGGCCATGTTGGCTTCGACAGCCTACCTCACCAGCTGGTCAACAAATCAACATGTCAAGGTTTCTGCTTCAATATCCTCTGTATTGGTGAGTAACGTTGTGATGTTACATTAAAAGTTCAGCCAGCAGACCAGTATCCCTTTTTTAGATGGGAAAAAAATGTTGGCCCATTTCCTCTAAATTCATTTCTAAAATTTATTCTGGACCTCTGCCCAGATTCCTCAATGTCGTTCTTTGGAACTCTCTAAAATGTTTTTTTCATTTTCCTCAAGTTTGACCCAAATTTTACCAAGCAATGTTATCACTAAGATTAGCAAATAGTATTTCCCCTCACTATCCAGGCGAAACGGGTATTGGCAAATCCACCCTAATGGACACACTGTTCAACACTAACTTTGAGAACTTTGAGTCGTCTCACTTCGAGCCCAAGGTGAAGCTGCGAGCGCAGACCTATGACCTGCAGGAGAGCAACGTGCAACTCAAGCTGACCATCGTCAACACAGTGGGCTTTGGGGACCAGATGAACAAGCAGGAGAGGTGAGAGAAGTGCAGTCGTGATGGGTCGTATTCATTAGGCACCAAACCTAACAGAACTTGTCCGATAACTTAAACCCTTTGTTTTAGTGTTTCGTAAACGTTTTGCTACCGTAGCCTATGCTTTACCGAATATGACCCTGATGCTGAATGACAAAACAAAGCACATTATTTTGTCTTTTTATCCACCACAAAATCACTTGTTTTACTACATATGCTACGCAACTTCTTTTGGAATATCTGCTCTCTGAATGTTTCCTTCGGCAGCTACCAGCATGTTGTGGACTACATTGACACCCAGTTCGAGTCGTATCTACAGGAAGAGTTGAAGATCAAGCGGTCCCTCCACAACTACCACGAYTCCCGTATCCATGCCTGTCTCTACTTCATCGCCCCTTCAGGACACTCTCTCAAGTCCCTGGACCTGGTCACCATGAAGAAACTGGACAGCAAGGTGAGGTCCTAAAACTAAAAGAAGCTGTCACTATTGCATTTTTTTTTTCTCTCTTTTGGATTTTTTGTTCTGGCACAGTTCTACAGCATTAGTCTATAAATATGAACTTTTTTTCATAATTGTTGTTGTGTTTAAATGTAGAATTAATTAAGGGGGTGTTTTTCATTTTATTTAGTGTTATAGAGTATTTGGGCAGTTCAGGAAGTGTCATGGCGGTTGGTAAAAACTGGGAGTTGCATGATGAGTAATTACTACTGTGTTACTGTGACAGGACTGAACAAGTCTGACAAAGCGGAATGTTGACTTAGTTCAGCCACTGGGCAATCACAGAAGTCTGTCCTGACTGTGCTTTAGTTGTATATTTTTTTWAAAACCTTTTATTTAACTAAACGAGTCAGATAAGAACAAATTCTTATTTACAATGACGGCCTACCTCGGCCAAACACTAACGACGCCGGGCCAATTGTGCGCCGCCCTATGGGACTCCCAATCACGGCCGGTTGTGATACAGCCTGGAATCGAACCAGGGTCTGTGGTGACGCCTCTAGCACTGAGATGCAGTGCCTTAGACCGCTGCGCCACTCGGGAGCCCCATAGTTGTATGTTTTACAGTACTGTTCTTTCACAAAAGGGAATTTGTTTCTACTTGTAAAATGAACGATATGTCCTGTTTGATTCTTGAGGGAATAATGTCAATTCGGAAAGAAAATGTATTATTTATTAGACAAACTGTGTATTTTTTTTGTAGGTCAACATCATTCCTGTCATCGCCAAAGCAGACACCATCTCCAAGAGCGAGCTCCACAAGTTTAAGATCAAGATCATGAGTGAGTTGGTCAGTAACGGTGTCCAGATCTACCAGTTCCCTACTGATGACGAGACCGTCTCCAAGATCAACACGGCCATGAATGTGAGTTGTAGAACATTCCCTTTGCGTCTTTCAGGCTCTCTGCCCAATTCCATTCCTTACAGTGGTGAATTTGACTGTGCTAGACAGTGCACCTCAGTGAGTATGGATACATGCACACGGTAACACGATTATTGTGGATAGTTTGATGAAAACATTTACATGCTTTGGAAGAAGAACGATTCCCCTAATAATCCCGTTTACACGGACACATCAGAAATCAGGCTACCTGATGGGACTTTGATCAATACAGAAAATATGCAATAAAAATAAATGTTCGACGACAGCGACATGTTCTTTTTTAGAAAAAGTTCGGACTTCTAAAGTTTGTATGAGAACAACTTCAAATATTCCTACTTACATTTTTCCCGATCTCACTTCACTCACGCTAAAGAGGGAGGCTCGCTCGGCTGGTGCTAGCACATGCGCAGATAACATATTCATACCTCACCTATTCCTCTCTGATTTAGAAGATACTGTTGCACAAACAACATGCTGATTTATGTCCTTCATGGAGTTATCAGAATTGTACGGGAAGGTCTGCTCAATCCAAGAGTGCAACCAATTGATTACAGCATTACCCCAAAAATGGAGGAGGTAGGGAACTGGTCTGTCTGCCCAATATAAGGATCAAAACTGGCGGAGGAATAAAAATAGCATAAATAGGAAAGTATACCAGTTTAATTTGAGTACCAGGATGTTGACAACTGTGCCATACAGATTGCGAATTAGTTGGGAAGAGATTTTTGATGTACCGATTCCATGGTACAGGGTGTATGAGTTGATATATAAAACGCAAGATTCAAGACTTCGGTGCTTTTCAGCCAAAATTATTATATAGAATTCTCGCCACCAACAAAATGTTGAATATTTGGGGCATAAAATCATCGAAGCTCTGCAGATTTTGTTGTGAGGATACAGAATCAATAGACCATTTATTTTGGTATTGCCCTCAGGTAGCCTGTTTCTGGTCTCAGGTTCAGGAATGGCTGAAAATGCATAGATCTAAAATTGACCCTAGAAATAGTACTGTTAGGAGATCTGGAGAGACTGGGTCAGTCAATTACTAATACTCTTAGTAAAAGTATTTGTCTTCAACTCGCAATCTGGATTCTATTCGATTAGATAGATTGAAATTGTACGTTAAACATCACAGCATAGTTGAAAGATATGTGTTGCGTAGAAACCCGAAGAGGGTGGCCAGCAGAGATAGATGGGATGGGCTGAGGGAAACTGAGGGTTGGGATGTGGAATTGGAGGTAAGTGGGACTGGAGTTGTTGCGCGGGAGATACGTTTTTTTTTTTTAAGTCTAAATAAAAAATAATAAAAAGTATGTTTGAATGACACTGAGGGGCAGTGTTTTTACAGCTAATGCCGGTTTGCCTGAGGCTGGTGCCATGCAGGTGTTTGTACACATGCATATACACACACTCATTCAAATAAACGCATACAAGAACACACACATACATGTAATAGTGCCAGACATGCACACAAACATATACAGTTGGCATTGCTGTTATGATTTTAGTTGTTGTTTTTGTGTTTTAAAATGTTTGCTGTTTTCTGTCTTTTTTGTCTTTAGTTCATTCTCTTGGTTGTTGGTGCATTGGGGGGTTCTTGGGGGTGGAGAATGGAATTGATTGTATTTTACATTTTTCTTCTTGGGGGACTGTAGGAGGGGTCTTGAATGGTTGAGGGACAGCTATTGGGGAACTGTGGAGGGATCTAGGAGGGTTCGGGTTCACGTTTTTTGGCCTGGTGGGAGATCTGTCAACGTGCCCTTGAGCAGGGCATTGACCCTGGATGCTTCTGTGTGTCGCTCTGAATGGGAGTCTGTTGGATGACCGGTATGATGTAATTGAGCAGCTTCACTGCATGTTTCAGATATTAAATAAATACAAAACATGCTGATTTAGGCCTACAACAGCACTGGTATCAGGGTGTATTAGCTAGCTATGTTTGCTCTGACTCAGTACATTTATTAGCTAGCCAGCGGCTAACAATAAAAATAAAAGTAAGTAAAGGTAAACTCTCTGTTTGCAGAGAGTAATATACACAAACTAATAGTGTCATTATAGAACGCTTGTGGATGTGACAAATACACATATATTTGATTTATATTAAGAAGCAAAGTGGAAAAATGCATCGTTATCGACATATTGGTGAGGGAGGGAGAGAGACGAGAACCATTTCACATTTAACAAACCAAACATTGAAATAACGTTATAGAAGAAGAGAAACAGTTCATGTATCAATACCGGTATACCGTCCAACCCTAGCGTATGCTTTCTTTGATTTTTGACCATACTCCGATTTTAAGATCAGCAGAGTAAGGTGTTTACATGACTAATGCCATACTTAACCTACTGCCAAAATCACTTTAATATGGACTTAGTGTGCATGTAAATGTACTCTGTGTCTTCTATGATCTATCTGCTAATGTCAGGGTATCCTGCCTTTTGCTGTTGTGGGGAGCTCAGAGGAGGTGAAGATTGGAAATAAAATGGTCAAAGCTCGGCAGTATCCCTGGGGTGTGGTGCAAGGTAGGTAAACCTGTTTTACCGTGTAGGCTTCAGGCTTACAGCTTGCTTTCTTTGAAGTGTCTATGGCTCTGCAGTACAAATGCCAGGAGGTAAAGGTCTGTCTGTCTTGTTTCAGTGGAGAATGAGAACCACTGTGACTTTGTGAAGCTGCGGGAGATGCTGATCTGTGTGAACATGGAGGACCTGAGGGAGCAGACCCACACGCGCCACTACGAGCTCTACCGCCGCTGCAAACTGGAGGAGATGGGATTCACAGACACGAACCCAGAGAGCAAGCCAGTCAGGTACGGCGAGAGCAGTGTGTGCGCRCACGGTTCTCATAATTCTGGGCCTGTGATAACCAGATGAGATGCATAGATTAAAAGGTCTGTGGAAAAACATTTAACATTACACAGCGAGAGGAGGCTGTACACTTAGTGTTAAACCGTGTGGGTCTACAGCCTGCAGGAGACCTATGAAGCCAAGCGTCACGAGTTTCTGGGAGATTTGCAGCGGAGAGAGGAGGAGATGAGGCAGATGTTTGTCCAGAGAGTCAAGGAGAAGGAGACTGAGCTGAAGGAAGCTGAGAGAGAGGTACTGGACACACACACACACACCGTGTCCTACTGTGACAGTATGCTATACAGGTCAGCAAGAGACTTATAGGTGTAGACGTGGCTTTCAAAGACTCATGATTTGTAACTAATCATTAGCAGGGGAAATCATCACAGAAAACCCATCTTCAATRATCTTTCATATTCCATGAATGTATTTTTGGTTGAAGAGATCCACGTGAGAAGCGTCTTTGGGTTTTTAGAAAAGCACTAGAAATTCGAGCTATTAAAAACACCTGACTTTGATGTTTTCCCCTCAGTTGCAAGGTAAGTTTGAGCAGCTGAAGAGACTGCACTCTGAGGAGAAGAGCAAGCTGGATGAGAAGAGAAGGTCCCTGGAGGACGAGATCAACACCTTCAGCAAGAAGAAAACAGCTGCCGAGCTGCTCCAAGGCCAGCCCTTCAACACTAACGCCAACCTCAAGAAGGACAAAGACCGTAAAAAGTAAGATGCTATTGTAAAATAAGTTTCAGGACGGCCGCTTAATTCCCTTCCAAGATGTTTATTGCTGAAATGTTTTGGACAGCTCAAAGCTCTATTACACATTAATATATCCTAATTCAATCATAACTTATTTCCCCTCTCAATTTCACGATGCATGTGCAGAGACTAACAAAAATKAATGTACACCAGAATTGTATATTGTCTGTGTGTGGACTGCAGGCATTATACAGTCATTTTAGTTCATCAGTGTGATTGTATTTCTGATTGACAGGAGCCTAGAGATGGAAGCTAAGGATGTTAAGTTAACTTGTGACGAGGCTACTAACCAAAACCACAACAGTTGCTTCAGAAACCTGTGAAGTCAGTGAGATGATAGGGAGGGAAGCAGGGTATAAAGAAAAACATCAGTTTGTGTTTTTAGATAAGAGGAAACTATTGATTTGACAGTTGATAGGAAAGCTTAGTTAATGAGTATAGATGTGTGTTATGATGTAGTGACACAGATCTCTAAATTACTTCCTCTTTTTCGTTGGGTCTTTAGCTCTGGGTTCATGTGAAGAAATAAATGGACAAAGACCCCCTCCCATCAGACAGAAGACGAATAAATACAAAATGGAATACATTCACCGATAGTCGTCATTGTTTGCCTTAGTCAACTCACAAATGTTGTTTGTCAAATACCAGCCAGAGTATTGATAATTCTCTTTTTAATACTGGTAACCCTTTGTATTACTTTACTTTTCACTTCTACCGCTAGAGGGCGCCAAATGATCAAGGTCTGGTTAGGGTTATCATTGAAAATACTGTACTTCACACCAAACAGAAATACAATTTGTTTGATGGTCAACAGTACATTGACATTCAAGATGTATTTAATTGTCCAATCTCGGAATTAGTTGTGTTACCGGGTTGTCTTGAGTATTCACTTTACTGGGATATCAGATAATGTGGAGACTTGAACTTGTTCCAACTTTACTTCTGCAGATAGAATATATATTTGCATGTCTTTTTAAAATATGCTGTTCACCACTAGTGTGTATTATATGGCTTGATATTTATTCTATGCATTATTATTGTAGACTCATGTGTTTCTGGATGGATTCCATGTATAGTAATACCTAGCACTGGTCCAGGAYGTTCCTCACCTCATGTTACATTAGTGGAGGAACGCGCACCAAAGACCAGAGCTACGTTATATCCACGCATGCGTTACATTCCAATCACTGAGGTATTACTTTTTAAACACTTATTGTATGCCTTTTATGTGCCTTACTGCCACAGATACCTTCCTTGTATTTTATTCAGATGCTAAAGAATGAAGCAGCTGCTGACATGGGAATTAATTTCTGAAGAGTGAAACCATGTTTTTTTTTGTTGCTCAATGACCTTTCTGAATAGAACACTACATCAAATGGTTTCGACATAAGGCACCTCGGGATATATTGCCAATATACCACGGCTAAGCGTACATATGAACATTCCTTAGCCGTGGTATATTGGCCATATACCACACCTCTTTGGGCCTTATGGCTTAAAAATAGTATGTCGTGTGTGTGGAATGATTGTGATAATTGCCAGACGTATTTTCCCCCTCAAAGGATAACTTGGCTGTGTAATTTAAGCATTTTTCTGCAATATTTTTTGTACACAGCTTTTTTCTTAACTCATATGAACTGAGGTTTGTTCTTAGGTGTGGAGAAGGGTTTATATCACCAAAAAATAAAACGTTTGTCATACATACCGGTAACATGTCGTTATTTCACTGTACTAATAAATTGAAGAGATATTGTTGTTGGAAGAGGTATTAAATAATCTGGTTTATTTACATATCAAAGTAGAACTCCATAAAATCACTCCAGCAAATACACAAAACAAAGGCATTGTTACATAATTACAAAGCACTAGTGTTACTCTGCTCTTGACTTTAGTGACCTCAGAACGGGCATGATGTCATCCAGACAGTCAACATCTGAAAGATCAACCAAAATAGACTTACTTAACCACATGATCAGTAAGCGATTTCAAACAAATGCATTATTGGATGGCAAAGTCTCCTTACCCAGAGTCTGGAGCAGCTCCTGAACCAAAAAGTAGAATGCAGGGAAGAACTCCTCATGTTCCTTTACCTTCAAAATAATACTGACAAGAGCACATATTCAACCCCAGGCATTAGGCTAATTTTATAACATTAAGACAACGTTACACAGAATAAAACACATTCTGGTGATTGCTGCTGGTACCTGTCAATATCACTGGTTCCCAGGAGGATGTGGAGCTCTTGGCCAACCGTGGCCTCTGGGGAGTTGACTAGACTGGCTACCTGGTTTACCACTTCGCTAGGGGGCGCTCTGTCATCTGAAATTACATTTTGAAGTGGGAAAGGAATAACATCCCTCAACCAAGTACACTGAACAAAAATATAAACGCAACATGTCAAGTGTTGGTATCATGAGCTGAAATAAGAACCCAGACATGTTCCATACACACAAAAAGCTTCTCTCACATTTGTTTACATCCCTGTTAGTGAGCATTTATCCTTTGCCAAGATAATCCATCCAGGTGTGGCATATCAAGAAGCTGATCAAACAGCATGATCATTACACAGGTGCACCTTGTGCTGGGGACAATAAAAGGCCACTGTACAATGCGCAGTTAAGGTATCTGTGACCAACAGATGCATATCTATATTCCCAGTCATGTGAAATTCATAGATTAGGGCCTAATGAATTTTTTTCAATTGAACGATTTCCTTGTATGAACTAACTCAGGCATTCAGTTGTACAACTGACTAGGTATCCCCCTTTCCCTAATTGTGCTGTAGAATAGCTAAAATGAGTTGTAGACAGACAGTCCTACCCAGGGCCAGGATGTCCCTCAGGTTCCTCATAGCGTTGGTCATCTCCCCAAGCCTGGTGTAGACCTCGTTCATACGTGGATACACCCCGCTGAGGGAGGTTATATCAAACAGCTTCTGGAAGTGGGACACCATGGACTGGAGAGTGTTCTTAGTGGGGCTCCTCAGCACCTGKTTAGAGTTAGTTTCACATAAAGAGTTCAGCTTTCACCAATACACATAACGTAACTTTTTATTTTATTAAGAAAAATAATTGGAGAATTCTGAGAATATCGCTGTATCACAAACATTGTACATGAGAAATGATCCGAGGTATAATGTTTTGCCTCATCTAAAGTTGAGATGTAATTTCCATGGTTACTGCTGTAAACCAGGACTACCAACCTTATCCTCCCCAGAGTTGGTCTCCTCTAGCAGAGTGTCCACCAATAGCATTAGGTCCTCCACTCGAACACTTTCCATAAGACTATTAGCGCCTGCTGGCTGCCATGGTAACAGTCTCAGCATCAACTTACTCAGGGCACAGTGCAGGTCCTAAGCACACAGAGAGAGAGAGACAAGTAAAGACATGGGTCTCTGGACTAGAGACAATGGTAAACAGACGTGGTTAAAGTAGCCTATTCTAGCCATACATATCACAGAAAACTGAGATGTTGAAGATATGAAGAGCTCCTAAACTCTCTGGCTTTCAGTGACAGGGCAAGTTGACACTGGACCATTGGACCTGGCTGCATACATGTTAGATGCGCTTTATAGACAGTCAGTCAGCTCTCACCTTCAGTGACGCCAGTTGTTCAGCCCACATCTCCAGAGTGGAGAGGAGTTCGTCAAACTCGACCATCTCCGAGGCCCTGTTGGACAGCGGATGGCTGGTTGATGGCCTCGCTCTATGGAGCCTCAGTGGAGCCCCGGAAGTAGTCAAAACCGCTCTGATGTCATTCAGAACCTGAAAGTCAGGCAAGGCAAATAGTCCAGCAAAGTCTGAATCAAAAACAAAGTCTGAATCAAAAACAAAGTAAAGTGAGTTGATACTCGCTCCCGCTTTAGACAAGGGGAGATAAACGGAGTACCTTCTCGTGTCTGGCAGCCAAGGCCCTTGCATTCGCCACCTCCTGGTTACTCAGAGCAGCACTCTCCTCTTCTTTAAACTCCCGAGCAGACCTGTGGTGGAGTTAAAAGAGATGATATGACTGCCAATAGGACAGGCAGCGCACTAGGTTAAGGTAAGGAAGGGGTTAACTGTGAGGTTAAGCTGTGGTGCTCATTGTATCCAAGAAGAATGACAGTTGCGTAATGTTTTCCCACCTCATGTTATTCTGTTGAATAAGTTTGTCCATGCGTCTCAGTTGTTCTTTGTAGGACTTCAGCTCTTTCACTGTGGGCCTAGAGTCCAAGTCTTGCTTCAACTGCTGAATTTCATTCCTAAGCTCCACCCTCTGCGCTTTGCTGTCCTTTAACTGTTCCTGATAGGACTATTGGGGAGAAGTAAGATTCGGAACTAAAATCATGATCAYGGACTGTGGGGAAGAGGGACAGTCGTTACACTGTTCAAGACAAGTCATCCAGAACCATGAAGAGTTCTGGTGTTCATCGTGTTAGAAAAGTACAGGAAGTCACCTTCAGGAGAGCTTTGTGATTGGGGGAGACCCCGGTGGTGCTTCTCATGCTGCTCTGCGATTGGTCAGATGTTTGTGATCCCCCAGACTCTCCTTTGAGGGACCTGAGGGAAGAAGTAAAGGTTGGTTAGTGACATCCGTCTACTTTTCTTTAGTCTTACAGTGAGAAAGGGCGTTGTCATAAAAATGAAGCAAGACATTGAAAATAAGATTGTCTATACAATATTTACTTGATATCATCGCGGAGCTGTTCCATTTGGGCCTCATAGATGTCAATTACATCCAACACCCTGATAGAAAAGAAAGGCATTTGAAATCCTATAACCTCCTAGCCATAAATCTGTAATAATTTAGTTAAAGCAAGGGTAAAATGCTGTATTATGAATCCTAATCTATGGTCTTAACGACAGCAGCGGTTTATCTTACTGTTGGTCCACTGGTGAGTTGGGCCGAGCTGATCTCTTGTGGATCTGCTGAAACACCTGGTTCTGCCTAGCAACCCGCTTCTCTTCCTCTGTCACGGTGAAGTAGAGCTTCCGCTGCAGCTGGGAAGCCACATCTTTCTCCTCAGACAGCTTCTGCTCCAGGCCCTGGCAGCGTTTCTACTAGCGGCAGAGCAGGCAAACAAAACAACAAGAAAAGACAAACAAGAAAGTTACAGTATAATCAGGGGATACCATGTGCTGTTGGGAAAAAAGGTAATCGTGGCCAGTTCCCCAGACACAGATTAAGCCTCGACCTGGACTAAAAAGCATGGTGAATAGAGAATCTTCATTGAAAGCGCTTTTTAGTCCAGGACTAAACTTAATCTGTGTCTGCCGGTAAACCAGCCCTTGCTATTTCCAGGGCACCACCTACCTGTGCATCTCTCTTGTCGTGCTGAAGTTGGTGCACTTTGCTGTGCTGCTGCGCGGCCTTGCCAATGTAACTGTCTTCCAGGTCCTGCAGCTTGCTCTTCACCCCGTCCAGAACTCCCTCCAACTCGGACACCCTCTGGGACTGACGGGCAGCGCGGCTAACGTGCTGCTGAGCCTCCTCTCTGGAACAAACATCGGTAACACTTTACTTAAAAGCCGGCAGGTCTAATGGATTATGATACAATACAAATAATTGTAAAGCAACACAAAGACAGAAATGTCACACTGAAGCATTGCTACTATTCCTTTGGGACACACAATTAACCCTTACTAAATGCTAGATAATAGTCCATTTGAATATACAATAAGATCATTCAATTCTATGTAATCCTACATTTACATTAGTCATTTAGCAGACGCTCTTATCCAGAGCGACTTACAGGACCAATTAGGATGAAGTGCCTTGCTCAAGGGCACAGACAGATTTTTCACCTAGTTAGCTCCGGATTTGAACCAGCGACTTTTCGGTTACTGGCCCAACGCGCTTAACCGCTAACTACCTGCCGCGCTCCTGTTTAATTGGATAATACAAATTGAAGAGGGTCATATTGAACTAATTGGGTTAAGTACATATCAAACAGAAGATCTTTCGCAGGAAATTATGGTTAAGAGGATATACATAATTATTCAAGTGATCACCTGGGCAATATGAAATATAAAATCCAACTTTCAATCATATATTGATTCGTCAGATATATCAATAACCTGTCCTAGAAAAACAGTCAAAAACCATCAATTATCTTTCCAGGAGAGAAGCTAAAGTGAGGTAGCCTGGAATCCGAACTGATGTTTTGGGAAAAAATACCATTTCAGATTAAATCCAGGCTAAATAGAGGGTCTCTGACATACAGGCTTAACATGGTGATAGATTGATGTTCAGGCTAGGTGATCTCCCTCTGTCACGCCCCAATGGTTAACACTTGCTGGCTGAGCAGCTGGTGGAAGCCGGCCCCATGTCTACCTCTTACCCCTCTCTGTCTCACTGTATTAGGCTTACTACTCATGTCCACCAAGACTAGTGTGTGACAACAGCTGGCTGAAAAATTATCATGGATCTACATTATTAGGTAGATGGATGAACCACAGACCTGCCAAAAACATTTCTGACATGGAGATTATTCTAATAATCATATAAGGTGATGGAGGAATGTTTAAAGAGGTGAGAAACAGGATCAAAGAATTGGGGGTTCAAAAATATTAGGCTTCAAGAAGTAAGATTTCCTACATACTGGAAAAGCAATGTTCTGCATGTCCATGAGTGTCTCAAATGATCAAAAATATAATTATTTAATATGAATTCTATAACTACGGTTGAAGTCGGAAGTTTACATACACTTAGGATGGTGTCATTAAAACTAGTTTTTCAACCACTCCACAAATTTCTTGTTAACAACCTATAGTTTTGGCAAGTTGGTTAGGACATCTACTTTGTGCATGACACAAGTAATTTTTCCAACAATTGTTTACAGACAGATAATTTCACTTATAATTCACTGTATCACAATTCCAGTGGGTCAGAAGTTTGGGAAAATCAAAAGAAATCAGCCAAGACCTCAGAAAAAMAATTGTAGACCTCCACAAGCCTGGTTCATCCTTGGGAGCAATTTCCAAACGTCTGAAGGTACCACGTTCATCTGTACAAACAATAGTACGCACGTATAAACACCATGGGACCACGCAGACATCATACCGCTCAGGAAGGAGACGTGTTCTGTCTCCTAGAGATGAACGTACTTTGGTGTGAAAAGTGCAAATCAATCCCAGAACAGCAGCAAAGGACCTTGTGAAGATGCTGGAGGAAACAGGTACGAAAGTATCTATATCCACAGTAAAACGAGTCCTATATCGACATAACCTGAAAGGCTGCTCAGCAAGGAAGAAGTCACTGCTCCAAAACCGCCATAAAAAAGCCAGACTACAGGTTGCAACTGCACATGGGGACAAAGATCKTACTTTTTGGAGAAATGTCCTCTGCTCTGATGAAACAAAAATAGAACTGTTTGGCCATAATGACCATCGTTATGTTTGGAGGAAAAAGGGGGATGCTTGCAAGCCGAAGAACACCATCCCAACCGTGAAGCACAGGGGTGGCAGCATCATGTTGCGGGGGTGCTTTGCTACAGGAGGGACTGGCGCACTTCACAAAATAGATGGCATCATGAGGTAGGAAAATTATGTGGATATATTGAAGCAACATCTCAAGACATCAGTCAGGAAGTTAAAGCTTGGTCGCAAATCGGTCTTCCAAATGGACAATGACCCCAAGCATATTTCCAAAGTTGTGGCAAAATGGCTTAAGGACAACACAAAGCCCTGACCTCAATCCTATAGAAAATTTGTGGGCAGAACTGAAAAAGCGTGTGCGAGCAAGGAGGCCTACAAACCTGACTCAGTTACACCAGCTCTGTCAGGAGGAATGGGCAAAAATTCACCCAACTTATTGTGGAAAGCTTGTGGAAGGCTACCCGAAACGTTTGATCCAAGTTACTAATTCAAAGGCAATGCTACCAAATACTAATTGAGTGTATGTAAACTTCTGACCCATTGGGAATGTGAGGAAAGAAATAAAAGCTGGAATAAATTATTCTCTCTACTATTATTCTAACATTTCACATTCTTAAAATAAAGTGGTGATCCTAACTGACCTAAGACAGGGAATTTTTACTAGGATTAAATGTCAGGAATTGTGAAAAAACTGAGTTTAAATGTATTTGGCTAAGGTGTATGTAAACTTCCGACTTCAACTGTATATAACTATTTACTTAAGTTGGTTGTTGGACTGGATGAGCTCCTGAATCAAGGTCTGTCTCCTCTCCGAGTCTGTAAGCATCGTCCGCAGCATAGTCCTGATGTCACAGGCCGACTTCTTCTCCAGAAGAACCAAGTCTATGAGCAAGATGACACACATTAAGGTAGAATAACTTATTGTCCATTTTTCTTCTAGTTCTTTTAACTTATAGGCCTATATTGTTTGGGTACCATGACCAGTGCCTCACTAAATAACATTGAGAAAAGTAGCCAGAAACATTCAGACCCTGGCTGGCAGCCTACTGGAAATAGAAGAGCCAATAAGCAGAACATGAGCAATGCGTGCACCGAATGGTTTCCCTTTGGGAAAAGGCTCATCACAGAGGGGTGAGTTTGAGTATTAACTTAGACGAGACAATGCACACCCAGAGCCAATAATTATTAAATAATTTGCACACACAGAAACACAAGACAGACAGTAGCATGTTGAGCGGTCTAAAGCATTAACACTCCTCCTTATATACTTGTTCAACATGATCCAAGAAGTGAGTTAAGACATTTAGCTAAGATATGACAGTTCAGAATGTTACAACAAGAAGATAATACAAAAACATACTAAACCATTACCTGCAAGGTTCTTATTCTCGACGGGATCAGCAAAGTGAACCGGCTTGAACCCATGGTGCTGGAGGAGTCTGTTCACAGCATCCCACTCTGTCTGCTCCTGCTGCTAGGTCCAAACACACAGCAAAACCACCACATCACACGGTCCATTACAAAACAACACACAAAGGATGTAGGATTTTTTTTATGCATACAACGCATAATATATGAGCTCTGCTCTACCTGAAACTGGCTGTAGGTCCACAGAAACACATATGTCTTGTCTCTTGAATGAAACACAGCTTTTGTGTTCTTCCTATCCATCTCCTCTCTGGCTAACGCTGACTCTCCTCAGTATGTTATACACTTTAGGCTATACACACCACCATGTTCCTGATGAGATAAATACATTCTAAGCGTTCCTCTTGTTCCATCTTCTATTTGACAGGAGGCTGTCGGTGTGTGACAGTGTGTACCCTCCCCCAGTCAACACCTAACGTTATATGGGGTTATCAAATTACTTGGTCCCCCTTTGAGACCACCATGACAACACACAAACATAGTTGTAATACCTGTTCCATCTCTTCTCCACCTGCAGGGGTGAAAATAGGTTAGTTTACTAGCTAGCTGAGATAGCGGGGACGTTGAACACATAACTTAGGTTAGCTATCTACTGTTAGCTAGCAATCTACGTTGCTAGCTAGTTAGCCAAGTATTGCATGTTTCACAAAACAAAATATATAATTCATAAAACATTCTGAATACTCCTTTCCTACAATAACGTTTGGACTTAACATATTCACCATGTATGTGATGATTGGTTTCTCCAGAAATGTCAGTTTACAAATTTCAAACAAACAGCGCGGAAGTAAAATAGGAACGATTGTGGTCCGTTTCAACCAATAAGACAAAGCAAAATGTAGGGGATAGTTCATGTAGGATTTTGATTGGTGAATCTAGATTTTTCTCAGACATGGGCGAGTTTGGTTTCTGCGTTCCACTAACGTAACAAAGCAACCTTAAAAATATGTTCCATATCGTTTAATTGCAGTCACGCTGCGCAGGTAATTACTGATGTCGAATATAACATAATAAACTCAGCAAAAAAATAAACGTCCTCTCACTGTCAACTGCGTTTATTTTCAGCAAACTTAACATGTGTAAATATTTATATGAACATAACAAGATTCAACAACTGAGAAATAAACTGAACAAGTTCCACAGACCTGTGACTAACAGAAATGGAATAATGTGTCCCTGAACAAGGGGGGGATCAAAATCAAAAGTAACATCAGTATCTGGTGTGGCCACCAGCTGCATTAAGTACTGCAGTGCATCTCCTCATGGACTGCACCAGATTTGCCAGTTCTTGCTGTGAGATGTTACCCCACTCTTCCACCAAGGCACCTGCAAGTTCCCGGACATTTCTGGGGGGAATGGCCCTAGCCCTCACCCTCCGATCCAACAGGTCCCAGACATGCTCAATGGGATTGAGATTTGGGCTCTTCGCTGGCAATGGCAGAACACTGACATTCCTGTCTTGCACAAAATCACGCACAGAATGAGCAGTATGGTGGCATTGTCATGCTGGAGGGTCATGTCAGGATGAGCCTGTAAGATGGGTACCACATGAGGGAGGAGGATGTCTTCCCTGTAACGCACAGCATTGAGATTGCCTGCAATGACAACAAGCTCAGTCCGATGATACTGTGACACACCGCCCCAGACCATGACGGACCCTCCCCCTCCAAATTGATCCCGCTCCAGAGTACAGGCCTCGGTGTAACGCTCATTCCTTCAACAATAAACGCAAATCTGACCATCACCCCTGGTGAGACAAAACCGCGACTCGTCAGTGAAGAGCACTTTTTGTCAATCCTGTCTGGTCCAGAGACGGTGGGTTTGTGCTCATAGGCGACGTTGTTGCCTGTGRTGTCTGGTGAGGACCTGCCTTACAACAGGCCTACAGGCCCTCAGTCCAGCCTCTCTCAGCCTATTGCGGACAGTCTGAGCACTGATGGAGGGATTGTGCCTTCCTGGTGTAACTTTGGCAGTTGTTGTTGCCATCCTGTACCTGTCTCGCAGGTGTGATGTTCAGATGTACCGATCCTGTGCAGGTGTTATTACACGTGGTCTGCCACTGCGACGGACGATCAGCTGTCTGCCCTGTCTCCCTGTCTTAGGCATCTCACAGTGCGGACATTGCAATTTATTGCCCTGTCCACATCTACAGTCATCATGCCTCCTTGCAGCATGCCTAAGGCACGTTCACGCAGATGAGCAGGGACCCTGGGCATCTTTCTTTTGGTGTTATTCAGAGTCAGTAGAAAGGCCTCTTTAGTATCCCAAGTTTTCATAACTGTGACCTTAATTGCCTACCGTCTATAAGCTGTTAGTGTCTTGACGACTGTTCCACAAGTGCATGTTCATTCATTGTTTATGGTTCATTGAACAAGCATGGGAAACAGTATTTAAACCCTTTACAATGAAGATCTATTTGGATTTTTACGAATTATCTTTGAAAGACTGGGTCCTGAAAGAGGGACGTTTCTTTTTTTGCTGAGTTTACTTTGGGAATTATGTTTCATAATATGTCAAACTTGCTTCAGTTGAATATAGCTATCTGCTATAAATCTCAAAATAACCTCATCTCAAAATGACACCAGTGTATCATGAACGTCTGCACAGGAGGTTGGTGGCACCTTAATTGTGCAGGAAGTGTTTGTGGTAATGGCTGGAGCGGTATTATTGGAATGGTATCAAATGGAAATCAGTAAATTGAAATAAATTCATTAGGCCCTAATCTATGGATTTCACATGAGTGGTAATACAGATATGCATCTGTTGATCACAGATACCTTTAAAAAAGGTAGGGGTGTGGATAAGAAAACCAGTCAGTATCTGGTGTGACCACTATTTTCCTCGGCAGCATGACACATCTCCTTCGCATAAAGTTGATCAGGCTGTTGACTGTGGCCTATGGAATGTTGTCCCACTCCTCTTCAATGGCTGTGCGAATTGGTGGATAGTTGCGGGAACTGGAACACACTGTCGTACACGTCGATCCAGAGCATCCCAAACATGCTCAATCGATGACATATCTGGTGAGTATGCAGGTCGTGAAAGAACTGTGACATTTTCAGCTTTCAGGAATTGTGTACAGATCCTTGAGAAATGAGGCAGTGTATTATCATGCTGAAACATCAGGTGATGGCGACGGGTGAACGGCAAGACAATGGGCCTCAGGATCTTGTCATGCTATCTCTGCCTTCAAATTGCCATCAATAAAATGCAATTGTGTTCGTTGTCCGTAGTTTATGCCTGCTCATACCATAACCCCACCACAGCCATGGGGCACTCTGTTCACAACATTGACATCAGCAAACCACTCACTCACACAACGCCATACACGTGGTCTGTGGTTGTGAGGTCGGTTGGACGTACTGCCAAATTCTCTAAAACRACGTTGGAGGCTTATGGTAGAGAATTTAACATTCAATTACAGTGCATTAGGAAAGTATTCAGACTCCTTCCCCTTTTCCACATTTTGTTACGTTACAGCCTTATTCTAAAATGGATTAAATACATTTCTTCCCTCATGAATCTACACACCATAATGACAAAGCAAAAACCGGTTTTTAGAAATGTTAGCAAATTTATACTTTTTAAAAACTGAAATACCTTATTTACATAAGTATTCAGACCCTTTGCTATGAGACTCGAAATTGAGCTCAGGTGCATCCTGTTTCCATTGATCATCCTTGAGATGTTTCTACAACTTGATTGGAGTCCACCTGTGGTCAATTTAATTGATTGGACATGATTTGGAAAGGCACACAACTGCCTATATATGGTCCCACAGTTGACAGTGCATGTCAGAGCAAAAACCAAGCAATGAGGTCGAAGGAATTGTCCGTAGAGCTCCGAGATAGGATTGTGTCAAGGCAAAGTTCTGGGGAAGGGTACCAAAAAATGTCTGCAGCATTGAAGGTTCCCAAGAACACAGTGGCCTCAATCATTCTTGAATGGAAGAAGTTTGGAACCATCAAGACTCTTCCTAGAGCTGGCAGCCCGGCCAAACTGAGCAATCGGGAGAGAAGGGCCTTGGTCAGGGAGGTGACCAAGAACCTGATGGTCACTCTGACAGAGCTCCAGAGTTCCTCTGTGGAGATAGAGGAACCTTCCAGACGGACAATGATCTCTGCAACACTCCACCAATCAAGCCTTTTTGGTAGCATGGCCAGATGGAAGCCACTCCTCAGTAAAAGCCACATGACAGCAGGCACCTAAAGACTCTCAGACCATGAGAAACAAGAAACAAGAAACGGATCAAAGTATAGAGAGATCCTTGATGAAAACCTGCTCCCGAGTACCTCAGATTGTGGCGAAGGTTCACCTTCCAACAGGACAACGACCCAAAGCACACAGCCAAGACAATGCAGGAGTGGCTTCGGGACAAGTCTCTGAATGTCCTTGAGTGGCCCAGCCAGAGCCTGGACTTGAACCCGATCTAACATCTCTGGAGAGACATGAAAATAGCTGTGCACCGATGCTCCCCATCCAACCTGACAGTGTTTGAGAGGATCTTCAGAGAAAAATGGGAGAAACTCCCCAAATGCAGGTGTGCCAAGCTTGTAGCGTCATACCCAAAAAGACTTGAGGCTGTAATCGCTGCCAAAGGTGCTCCAACAAAGTACTGAGTAAAGGGTCTGAATATTTTGCTGAAATTTGCTACATTTAAAAAATAAAAAAAACGTTTTAGATTTTGTCATTATGGCTTACTGTGTGTAGATTGATGAGGGGGGAAAACTATTTAATCCATTTTAGAATAAGGCTGTAACCTAACAAAATGTGGAACAAGTCAAATACTTTGCGAATGTACTGTATCTGGCAACAGCTCTAGTGGACATTCCTGCAGTCAGCATGCCAATTGCACACTTCCTCAAAACTTGAGACATTTGTGGCATGGTGATGTGTGACAAAACCGCACATTTTAAAGTGGCCTTTTATTGTCCCCGGCACAAGGTGCACTTGTGTAATGATCATGCTGTTTAATCAGCTTCTTGATATGTCACACCTGTCAGTTGAATGGATTATCTTGGCAAAGGAGAAATGCTCACTAACAGGGATGCAAACGAATTTGTGCACACGATTTGAGAGAAATAAGCTTTTGTGCGTATGGAACATTTCTGGGATCTTTTATTTCAGCTCATGAAATATGGTACCAACACTTACATGTTGCATTTATATTTTTGTTCAAACACATGGTTTGATGCCATTCCATTCGCTCCTTTCCAGCCATTATTATGAGTCGTCCTCCCCTCAGCAGCCTCCACTGACTTCTAGGTATGAATTTTACCCTTCATTTCATAGACTAAAACACAGTATGGACATTTGAAAATCACTCTGCCCTAAGATAATATTGTCAGTAAGAAAGAGACTAAAAGGATATCTGTCAACCTCTTACACACGAGCTGGTGCAAGCTGGTGGCATTTGATGTCTTTCTCCTGTCACTGGACAGCCACACTGGAGAAAGGGCAAACCTGTAATTGTCTCAAGAAGGTCAAAATGCAAATCTTAGCCGCCTCACTATCACCCATACAGTATACTCGTGAATAAATAGAGGGTCTGTTTTTTAATTACTCTGTCTGCTTCTTTTCAGGCTTTTGACCAGGCAGAAAAGTGTGAATATTGTACATTACCTGATGTCTCCCTTATTGGCCAATGTGGTGATGAAAAAAACAGTGGTCAGATACAGTAAACAACCACTTGAGACTATTGGATATAGCTGAACCATCTAAGAAATCCCATATGTTATCCCTAGAGTACGTGTGAAAGCTGTCAGGCTTTCACATTCAGCTAGAACATTTCTGTAGGCCTTATTCATTCTAGGCATCACCTGCCTCCCTGTGGAAAAAAGACTGGAGTTCATACCTGTTCAGCCTAGTGGTTAGAGCATTGGACTAGTAACCGAAAGGTTGCAAGATCAAATCCCCAAGCTGACAAGGTAAAAATTTAAATTCCAAATCTGTTGTTCTGCCCCTGAACAAGGCAGTTAACCCACTGTATCTAGGCTGTCATTGAAAATAAGAATTTGTTCTTAACTGACTTGCCTAGTTAAATAAAGGTACAAATAAAAAAAAATAAGGAAAGGTCATTCCTTCCCTATACCATGTTGGAATAGAACTGTCTGAAGAGGTGGCTACTCACTGTCTCCACATACTGTACATCAAGTCCACCAAGCAGAACATTTGAATGGAAATTTAAGCCTTGAACTAGTGTGACTCCTGTTGACATAAGGCTGTGTTTACACAGGCAGCCCAATTATGATATTGCTGGAATAGAACCGAGCTGATCTGATTGATCAACAGACAAATTAGTCAAAACGAATCTGAATTAGATCCGAATTGGGCTGCCTGTGTAAACGCATCCTTAGATGAATGATTCATGGTAGATGGGTGGTCCCTATAGAATGATCCCTGTGAGCGAAGTGGATACTGGATATTGGATAGCCACCATTACCAACAGCCATATAAGAAGACATTGGCCCATATAAATAAATGTCTTCCAATTTCGAGGAAAACAATGTCTCATTAAATATTTACTTTGACACTTCTAAAAGTGTAAGATATCTGGCAAAGAACTAGTTAATTAACCTCATGTTGTTATCTGAAATTTGGTTAAATGCCACGTAATGTCTCCAAACAATTGCCACCTGATTGCAAATGCCAAGAGCTGACATTCACATCACCTCATGCCAAGGTCAGCTCTGCAACGTAGAATTTGGCATCCTTCTTTGTAAAAAAAACAAAAAAAAACGTACTTGGGGATTGTATAATCTTTTAAAAAATGTTGCAGGTTTTTTATTGTAGTTTATTGTTTCTAACGCAAGTCGCCTATCTTCAGTTTGTGTAAATTAATTAATGTAAAGAGGTTTTAATGCTGTCCTTGTATTTTAAATGAAACAGTTTTGTAGCATCTGTTTCATGTGGCCTGATGGCAGAAATGTGTTTCCTTCTGCAGCCTCAGCAGAAAGCCTGGCATTAGCTTCTGTTCTGCGGTTCTTCAAGTCTCCGGAGACTTATTCTATGAAATAAACAACTAAGCAACGTGTAATGTGCCGTCTGATATCTATTCTAAGGCTATTTGCATGGCACACTGGTTCATTCTGTTGTAGCTTTCTCTTTTGCTGACCAATTGGACCAATGTACTGTATAGAAGTCAGCATTATATCGCCACTATTTGGGGTTGAGAATGAGATGCTCCCAAAATGAACATTAGGCCAACACAGCAGCATGGTTATAGGGTGGGTGGTATACAGCTGGTGAGGATGTCCTTCTGCTTTTAGGAATGTTACTATAGGAACTGAATGTTGTTAGGAACTCAAGTTTAGTCTTAATTTGCAGTGCATGGGGCTGGGGCTAGGAGGGGAGGATAAACACTGCTGATGTAGAGTTCTGTCTGTATCCTTACCATCTGTTAAGGACTAGTACTGGATGTACGTTGGGTCCACCGCTCCATTAGGTGGGTAATGGAGGTTGATTGTCATTGTCAGGGCAAATGAGCTGTGACAAATGAAAATATGTCCAAAAGGATGGACCACTACTGTATCCAAGTCAGGAGGTGGGAAATAAAAAGGGGGGGAGGATGTTACAAAAGTGTACACAAGGTATAACAAAAATATRTTGAAGCTATATGAACGTAAGTCTATATCCATGTTGTATTATAAATGTCATGCAATTTAATAGACACAATATTATTGGAAAGCCAAGAAAGTCATTTCCATTTTGACTGTATTCTACTACCAAATAATACTGTATATTTACATTTGTTAACTTAAGAGCATTGTCTTTTACAATAATATAACTTGATGTATCGTTTTGGACTTTGGAGAATTGTCTCTACAATACTATGAACTGAAATAGACAGGAGAGGGCTACAACAAATCTCCCAGCAGCCACATCTGTCAAGGTCATGGAGGGAGAACCGTTTTATTTTCACCTTTTAGAGACTTAACTTCCTGAAACATAATTTGCAGGTAAAAGATGAAAGTGGGGAAAGCATGAGGAGCTCTCTCCACTAATCCCACTTCCCCTTGACACACAGCCACTTTCCAGCATCATTCTTTCATTTGTCAATTTTCATGAATTTATTACCTGTAATGGGCAAAAAAAACATATTTGCCATTAAACATTTTTTTTGTTGGTATTTGGTCCAAAAATTTTGAAAGGTGTCAACAATTGGAATTGGCATGGAAACAGCCTGATTATTGAGAAGGTCTCTCTCGCTCTATTTTCTGTTTGTTTTGCTCCCTGTGGAGGCAGAAAGGACAGGTAATCCATGCAGAGATGATCTGACTCTCATGTAGCACAGGTGCAAGAGGCTGATATGACACAAAGTAACATCCCTGCACCACCTCATGTGGAGATAGTGTTAGGGATTGTCCAGATAACATTTAAAGTCTCTGTCCTGCGTTCCAGATTTATATGAAATATTTACCTAAAATTAAAGGTAGACTCAGTGAAATGACGTTGCCACGAGCAGCACTGGAGATATTGAGATGAGCGAGATGCAACACTTCGCTCTCACACAGTATCTGTGCTTGTACACTGTACAGCGTGGTAGCCACAGGACCAAAACAGCAGAGAAATTGAGCCTCGCGCTTCAATGCTCTTAGTTGTTGCAGAAATTGACCCACTATGCTCTTTACTTTCTGCATCTATGTCATATCGCTGAGTCTACCTTTAATTAAAATATGAATGAAATAGATGTCATTCCAAAAAATGATAATTAAGGATGTTAAAAAGCTGATTTTCTATGTGTCCCTGCTTGGCCTGAGTGGAAACAACAGAGGGGTTTGGGGGGGGAAGCATACACTTGGATATAAAAATTAGCTACCAACTCCACATGGGGCAGGGCTGCACACAGCCTAGCAAATAGCTAGTATGGATGTTCAAGATTTGGAAACATGATGGAACTCCTAGGGAATTTTACTATAACAGCAATTAATGCAGACTGATTATTTTACAAGTGTGTGTTGTCCATTGTCTGTCCATTGCTTTGTCACTATTCCTGTATTTTTGTTTGTGGTTTCTAGGCGCTACTGCAAGTTAGCTAGCTAACTGCTGCTACATATATCAGTCAATCACAGCAAACTAGGTTTCCTCTTGACATCCAACTTTTAGTTACAAACCACAGGATTTAAAATAGAAGGGAACGGTGAGATGGTTGTTGTGTGGAGGATCTACTTTTGCTTGCTTTCTTGTTGGCTAGCCAGCTAGCTAAGTTAATCTCGATAGCTAATGTTAGCATGCTAGCTTACTGCTTCTAAACAGCCAGCAGGCCAACTCTTACAAACTACAACATTTGAAATAGAAGTGACTGGCTTGATAGTTGTTATATAGGTGTTTGTTCTGTTTGTTAACACCAGCTGCTTGTGCGCCCTCATGAGCCTGTCTCCCTTAGACTCCTTCTCCCCACCAGAGAATTTGGGGGGGAAAAGGAAAAAGCTGCTGGACCAATCACAGAAAGACCTGTCCTGGCCAAGGAGGAGGATGTCATTCTACAAGCAAATATCAAGCATTTTTTGAGATGGGGTTTAACTGAGTGGGTTTTCTCKAATGTATTATTTGTCCACAACTACAAGAAAAGGACGAGTCAACAACATTATTTGGGTATGAGTAAACAGAATATAAGCTTTTAAAATTTTGATTTTCACTGGACAGTTACATTAATGCAAACAGAGCAGCTGCCTAGCATTGTGTTAACATCATTGCTATTACGCTATTTTCTATAAAATCATCATAGTGACACTTTTTACTTTTCATACATTTCTGTCACATTTTTCTTAAAATATTGTATTGTCAATATAATTGCTTTGTGTATAAAATTAGACATTACTTAATGCAGTGAACTCGGCAGCAAATAGTGTATGAAATGAAGAAAGACAACTATATACAACATCTACCTATGTTACCATTTATTATATTTCTCATTTATAGGTATTTTCTCATTTTCGACATGTATGATTTTTGTTTATCTGGTTTGTTTTATTCAATTTTTTCCTCATGCTTTATAGCGAGAGCTCATGCATTAGGGCCCTTATTCTAGAGACTACAGTGGACTGGGCACATCAATCAAACGGTGCATGGACCATTACAGGACGGCAAAAGACCCGGTCAAAGTTCACAGTCAACGCTCACAACTTGGTCAGAGAAAGCAAACATAGGTAGAGCAGACCCCTCAGAACACCCAAAGGTTGGGACGGAGTGATCAAAAGTTATTCACAACGGTTAACCAGCCATTCACTACTGATGCAGTTCAAAAAATGTGTTTTTTTAAACATCACAAGTTGTGCTAGGTCCCCTTTCAAAAACTGCAATTGCCTTGATTCTTGTGGATTCTTACAACTCTTTTTAAAATAAACAAATAAGAAAACATGCCAAGTGCGGATGAGAAGTGTGACAACACAGAAGGGGGAAAATGACAAAATGGGCTTATTCACGAGAGAAGTCCGATTCCAATGAGTATACTAGGATAAAGTACTGTACATGAACATTTCCGAGCCTGTTAGAAATACAGTTTGGGTATATTATCTTTTTTTGGTAAGATGTTAATGGTTAAAAATGACACAGAACAGGTCAAAAATKATCTACAGTTTCATACTTTTAAATTGCTACATTAACACAGAGATCCATTTCAATTCATTTAAAAATAAATAGTCCAAAGAGATGACATTGAGCAGTATAAAACACAGTAATCAAAATGAAGTGACCAGAACCTTTGTACAAACAAATATTACACATTAAAGAAACAAAAAGCAAATAGAAATCATCTTTGGTGAGGTAAGAAGGCTTATGATGACAGACAAGGAAAATTAGCTCAAGTCACCTCAACACTCATGGCTAAATATAAGCTAAAATTATTTCTGTCGTTTTTTTTTGTCAAGCTCCCAACAAATGGTACATGATGATAGCAAAATGTTGTCTGTGTGTTCAAATAGAAAGCAGTACATAAAGTCCACTGCATCTGTCTGGCAACCACAAGAGTGTGAGCCATCCTGCAAGAATATCTTTCCAAAGAAATGTACGTTTCAAAGGCCATATGTACTTTAGTATAATTTATGTCATTCACTGTAAAGGGAAAAATTAATCAAATCTTTTTCATAAGTTAATTAGGCCTACTTCAGATAGACTTAGATAAAACATGTCATTATCAGCATAGAAAGCATTCTCAATCAAATTTTCGGAATCAAAAAGCACACGTATCTATGACTATTCAAGAACAAACAAACATATCGTCCTCAGACAGTGCAATGCTTTATATCTCACAGCAGAAACAAAGAAAAGACTGCACATGAAAAGTGCAAGAGAGGACATCAGCCTTCAAGACAAGAGGCACGGGCACACCACTAATACTTAGGAAGAAGACAGCAAAATAGTTATTGTTATGACCACTACTGGGAGGTGAGCTTGAACGCTTTCTATATATTTGGCATAATCATACAGTGAGTGTAGACAAGGTTTGTCTGTAGATAGCCAACTGATTTCAGTCGATTTTTGCATGTACTGATTTATAAAATGTATCAACAAAATCCGTTTAAAAAATCCCAGGTTTCCAGTTGTACAGCTGTCGTATGTCACGTGTTAGGTTACTAGTGTAAGTGGAATAAACATCATTAAACTAACAAAACGTCAACAACAATCATTCGGTTGACGCGGACAATAACGGAGAACAAGCCTTTACAGCGATTCGTTGAGGAGAAACAATCGGACCAAATTCAACCAAATTCAATGTCTTACGGTCAAAAGTGGAGTGATCAGGAGAGGGAACAAGGGTTGGCTGAGCATCATCCAAAACACAGAACAAATCAAGTCTAAACAGCTGGTAGGGGTAGTATCTTCATCTGAGCCTCCTCTTCCTCCCGTGACAACAACCATACACATTTTAGAACAACATAGTCATTCTCTTTCGATGAAAACAATCCACTCAGGACTGGAGTGAGAACTGGTCCTGTTCGATAGGCTTCTTGACCCAGGCGCCCAGTCCTGCCTTGTGGAATTCCTTGGTCAGAGTCTGCTTGGCAGCATGGTACTCCATCGCTGCCTGTTTGGCGTCATGGTACAAGCTGGGTTTGGCACCTTTGATTCTCAGAGTCTGTGAAAGCTAAAGGCCGGAAGAGCGAGGTTTTAATTGGACAAGAATAAAACACGGTAAGAAATGATTCAACAATCAAGTGAACAAACACGATGTCAAACCTTTTAAATTGAGTTCTTGGAACATAATAAGTCTCAACTACCCAGCCACGCATAGCAACAGCCACCTGAGAGTATATAAGGTGTTGTGCGGGTTAATAAGTATCCTACCTTGCAGTATAGGCGCACCCAGCGGCTGTAAAGGGCGTGCTTGCAGAGCCTCGAGGGCCGTCCCAAGTCGTCCTTGCCTGTCATCGCGTTGATAACCTCTAACCCCTGGTCTCCCACAGCCCAGTTCACACTGAAGTTAGGAGCTTTACCCGGTTGCCGTGCTTCTGTGTTGCTTATTCCTGCAGGGAAGAGAAAGTGACATAAAAWGATTCCTTTGTGAGATATACAGTACCATTCAAAAGTTTGGAAACACCTACTCATTCAAGGGTTTTTCTWAATTTTTTACTATTTTCTACATTGTAGAATAATAGTGAAGACATCAAAACTATGAAATAACACACATGGAATAATGTAGTCATTTTATATTTGAGATTCTTCAAAGTAGCCACCCTTTGCCTTGATGACAGCTTTGCACACTCTTGACATTCTCTCAACCAGCTTCTTAAAGTAGTCACCTGGAATGCATTTCAATTAACAGGTGTGCCTTGTTAAAAGTTAATTTGTAGAATTTCTTTCCTTCTTAATGTGTTTGAGCCAATCAGTTGTGTTGTGACAAGGTAGGGGTGGTATACAGAAGATAACCCTATTTGGTAAAAGACCAAGTCCATATTATGGAAAGAACAGGTTAAATAAGCAAAGAGAAACAACAGTCCATCAATAATTTAAGACATGAAGGTCAGTCAATGCGGAACATTTCAAGAACTTTGAAAGTTTCTTCAAGTGCAGTTGCAAAAACCATCAAGCGCTATGATGAAACTGGCTCTCATGAGGACCGCCACAGGAAAGGAAGACCCAGAGTTACCTCTGCTGCAGAGGATAAGTTCATTAGAGTTACCAGCCTCAGAAATTGCAGCCCACATAAATGCTTCACAGAGTTCAAGTAACAGACACATCTCAACATCAACTGTTCAGAGGAGACTGTGTGAATCAAGGCCTTCATGTTCAAATTGCTGCAAAGAAACCACTACTAAAGGAGAAGAGACTTGCTTGGGCCAAAAACACAAGCAATGGACAGTAGACAGGCGGAAATCTGTCCTTTAGTCTGATGAGTCCAAATTTGAGATTTTTGTTTCCTACTGCCATGTCTTTGTGAGACACAGAGTAGGTGAACGGATGATCTTCGCATGTGTGGTTCCCACCATGAACCATGGAGGAGATATGATTGTGTGGGGGTGCTTTGCTGGTGACACAGTCAGCGATTTATTTAGAATTCAAGGCAGACTTAACCAGCATGGCTACCACAGCATTCTGCAGCAATATGCCATCCCATCTGGTTTGCGCTTAGAGCGACTATCATTTGTTTTTCAACAGGACAATGACCAGGGCTATATGATCCCATGTGTGTTATTTCATAGTTTTGATGTCTTCACTATTATTCTACAATGTAGAAAATAGTACAAATAAAGAAAAACCCTTGAATGAGTAGGTGTGTCCAAAACTTTTGACTGGTACTNACACCTCCAGGCAGTGTAAGGGCTATATGATTCCATATGTGTTCTTTCATAGGTTTGATGTCTTCACTATTATTCTACAATGTAGAAAATAGAACAAATAAAGAAAAACCCTTGAACTAGTAGGTGCGTCCAATCTTTTGATTGGTACTGTGTGGTTTTCAGGACAATCCAGGGGCTGTTGTCTGACATAAACTAAGTGGGAGCAGGATGTGGGATGAGTAGGACGACAGCCAGACCCCTTACCGCTCAGAAGTGGCCGGTTGAGGTTGAACGTCTGAGGCAGGTCCTCAATGTCAGCGATCCTCTGGTACATGGCTCTGGAGAGGTGGTCTGCGTGGTACAAGCTGCCCAGGATGATGCTGGAGAAGTAGATGGGCTCTGTGAAGTAACACATCAGAGAGCCCTGGATCCCTACTACGTTCCACCTGAGAGAAGGGCGGTAGTGAGAGGTGGTGTTCAAAGGGAGCCACTGCTTTTGAGTCACATGACCTTTTGAGTCTCACCACCTCAAAGCACAGACATTTCTGAGTGCACGATACGGATAAGACCCAAGTCTAAGTTAAAAAATATTCTTGACATTTTGGATTTTACCCTGAACATTTCGATCATTCTGAACGCAGAGGTTGAATTTGAAAAAGTCTTCTTGTGCCCTGTTTTTCTCCACCTAATAATGCAACTTGGGTTGAAGAAAATAATATGTAATAGCCTCTCAGTTGGACGTTTCCTATTTTGCGAACACTAAGCTCCACTTTTAGTGATGAAGGGTGTTTATTGCCTGGTGTCAGATGCTATTCAAATGATTCTGATTAGTGCATTCCTCAGGCTAGCTACCCTCTCTCAAGTCCCAATCACTCTGCCAACAGAGCAGTGCTACAGGTGTGATTATGCTAGAGCCGTGATTAGCCCTTTGATTAATCTCCACGGAAATGGCATCCCTGCTGGGAGTGCCCTAGGAACTGTAACAGCTGCTCAAACTGCAGGTGTGTAATCATGAACAATATTGTTGATTTACAACACTTTAGATCTCAGTAAAGTTTGTTAGATTGTTTCTTCAAGGCTTGTTCTCTGGGCTTTTTCTGTCCGTGCGACTTGCTCAAGCAAAAGCCTTTGCGGCTATCTCTGACTTGTGAAAAGTCGGGACGAAGTTCACAGTAATGGCAGAAACGCTAGATTTACATTGTTGGTGTTTTTTTTAATATGACATTTAAATCTTCATTCCATGAAAATGACTGGACACCTTCTGTATGGTTATAGTTTGACTGGTTGCTAAAATGAAAACATAGTAACAAGGAGTGGTGTCAAAGACAGATACAGACCTGGCGATCTTATCACTGCAGGACATGGTGAGCAGCCTCTCTCCCTGCAGCACCCCGTCCCAGGTCTGGGTGGTGTTACTGACTTTCACAGGGATGGTCCCCTCCCCAGACTCTATCTTGGTCCTCAGCTGACCACGAGCCTTCCTGTTAGGGTGCCTGTCTCCCTGATCTGTGGATGACATGGAAAGGAAATAAGCCTTAAAAATGGCGAAGAAGAAGCATTTTAAAATGAAGAAGAAGAAGAAGAAGAAGAGCCACCTAGGGAGAAGTCTCACCCTCAAAGGCAGCCTCGTGGGGGGAGAAGATGCGTGCGTCTCCGCAGGGCGACGTGCTGATGTACAGGTGGAACTGCACGTTGTCCTTCAGACGGAAGCCCTGCTTGTTCTCACACCTCGTGAACATCGACTTCTGCTGCTCCTCTCTGTTGTTACTATGGCAGACAGACAGCCAGCCAAATGGACAGACAGATGTGTGGTGAGAAAAGGGTAACCGTTTCTCTACATTGGCCTTTGTTTCTTCTGGTAAAAAGTCATTTTCTTGGAGCGTTGTTGATCAGTCAGTTTCTACTAACCCAGTCTCCGTGGTTACAGTGACTTACCTGAGGAAGTGCTCCAGCTGTGCGTACAGGTACCTAAGGAGGGAACGACGAGCAATGATCTCAGCATGGCAGTCGTTCAAAGCCAGGCCGCGGTCGCTCATGTACTCGCCGTTTATACACTTGGTCCCCGTGGTAACACAGATCACTTGTGCCTCCTTGACATCGGTGCCTGGGTGGGATGTGTGGATTGTGAGACAAGAACGGTTTAAAATGGTACATGAACGACATAGTCTACTGAATAGAGTATATCATATTTTTCTCTTGTGTCATGATGAAGTGATAACATCAACTAGGAAATGTGAAGTGATACCTATTCCACAATGTAAAATACACAAACATATTTTGTGATTAGTCTCTAATGAAACCCCCAGTTGTGATCCACGCAGCACCAGTGGGGGGCTCTCGATTCGACAGAGAATCAGAGATTAACAATCAAGTTAAAGTAAAAGTTCCTTTGGGGGGGGGGGAAATAAAGTTATTCTAACAGTACCTGTTGTCATGACAATGCCTGCCAGGACTTTCCGTCGTGCGTGAGGGGATGTGAAGTTATCCGTCAGCTCACTGAACTTGTCAATTACCAGACCGGACACAGCATCAGCTAGAACCTGAAATAACCACCACGCAGAGCATGAGATACCGGGYTTCTGCATCATGACATCAGAAGAAAAACCCAGGCCTTAAAACCAGAGACTAAACCCAGACAGAATAGAAGGCAATACACAGAGACGGGGAGGGAGGAGAGGGGAAAGTTCCAGGAGAAGTTTAAACGTTATGATGATCACCTTTCTGGCTTATCATATTAGCTCTGATCTATGATCAACTGGAACTCTATCCAAAACCTCCACATGAACGTGTACATTAGAAATCACAGAGGCAATGACAACCCAGGGTACCCCTAAGAGACACTGCTTTCTCAAACCGAAGCTCAGGTAGCAGAACAGAAGACAGGCTAGTGCAGTATAATAGATTAGTGGTGCCTACTTCTTCAGGGATCAGACATACCAACTGCAGATAAAAGGGTTTAGATAGGGATGAGTGACAGACAAGACACCAGGGAGCTTAAACGCCGCGACGCAAATCATCCATCCGCTTCATTGACGGATCTGTTCTAAAACAGGCCAACGGAGCAGGCAGCTTGTCTAATCAATAGGTATGTTTGAATAGCATTCAGGAGCTGATGTTAATTACGATTGCAGTTTCATTGACCTTGCCTCGTCAGTCGTTATCTCAGGCAGGAGGGATTAGGGGTACGGGATTAAGTGATGTGTAAATAGATTTGAGTGTACACAATGCAACGTGGAACGTTCAAGGCTGTAATGCGCCACTGTCTCTCAAAGCCTCGTCTCCTTTTCAATCAAGCCCTGTCAGAGGCTTATAATGAGCTGGTTAAACCATTAAGTCAATTAAACTGAGAATAGTTCATAGGACGTGAACACTGAATACTGCCTGCAATGCAGGATGAACCAAACGGACATATCTGACCATTGCGCTCTTATTTCATGGGGTTAAACCACCCAGATAGAGTTAAGACGAGTCTCTGYATACTACTACAATTGTTCTACTGCTCCACAAGATTTCCGATGGGGAGAGGGAGTTTGTCCTGCGTTATGAGTTTACTATGTGCTATTCTGTGCCTTATATTCAAAGTAAAGCTTTTCAAATAACCAAATGAAACAATCATGTCATTCAACAGTCTCTGAGTGAACGTGTTGTCGGCAGTAGTAGTTCTTACCTGTGGCAGGTGCAGTTGCAAGCCCTCTCTGGGTATGGGCTGTCTGGACGGTGTCTGGTCCAGTTGCATGTTAAAGAGGGCAGAGAGAGCAGCCTGCGCCGCCCGGGCCTTGGCCAGCTTCTTATTGCGGCCTGAGCCTTGGAACGTCTGTGTGTCCACCACCACGGACATGGCAAAGTTCTTGGCGTGGCTCTCTCCACTCTCTGACACAAAGTCGTACTTTAGCCCKGGTCGTAGTTCGTTGAGGATCATGACAGGGTTCTTGGCAATAGCGGGGGAGACRAAGGCTGGGAYGGAGGRGGTGGGTGGTAGGCCTAACGAGGACTGACTCAGGCCGGTAGTACCTGAGTTCGCTAGCAGGGGGTACTCTACTAGTCCCAGGGWGCTGAAGGAGCCATTGGTACCGTTAGAGCCCAGGTAGAARGACTCCTCCGKAGGGGCMGGGGTYTCAAACCCATTAAACAACATGTCCGGGAAGTCRGCCTGGTCGGAGGTAAAGTCTGTGTTGACYGTTAGCGTCCGACCCATTGCCATGTGCGCCTCGGAGGCGTTGGGGAACTGAACGAACGACCGCAGAGCCTTCTCAGCCGAGTTGAGCTTAGCCTTCTTCTTGGTGGGGCCGGAGCCCTCGAACAGCTGCCCATTGACCTCGACAGTCATGACRAACACGGGCGCGTGGACCGGACCGGTCTGWGACARCAGCTTGTACTGCAGYCCAGGCTTGATCTCATTCAGCTGCATCAGGGCATTTTTGGGCAGAATGGGCCCGGGCATTTTCTTACGCTTCTTGGGCCTGTACTTGTTATTGTGATGCCCGTTATTACCCTCTTCTAAGGGACGCTTTCTGCCCCCTCCACACCCTGCACTGCCCCCATTAGGGAGGTGAGCTGCCCCCTCACCCCCCAACCCCTCCTTGGAGGAGGAGCCCACGTTGTCCAGGTTGCGGTTTTCCTTAACGTCGGTGCTGCTGGAACCTGCGGTGCCCAGAAAGAGTAACTTACAACGCCTTCGTTGCAGGATCTTGTAAATGTAAAATTTAGAGATTCCTTTATCTCTCTTTGTAACTGGACAAGTGATGTGTGTTCCTTTGTATGTTAGATTTTCAAAGAGTTATAAGTAGTCCTTATAGAAAACACTATGTTAAATACACAGTAATATTAGTATCACCACTAACCTTCAATACAATCAAAGGGGGGGCTGAATAAAACTTGATGAAAGGACTGATTTCTGAGGAAAATCTTTAGATTTTATTTATTCATGTATTTTTCGGAATAAGCACTACCAAAGACCTAGGCAGTGTAAATACAAAAGTAACTCCACAAAAATGTCTAAACATTTCAGTGTTGTCATCCGGCTCCTGATTATCTATTCATCTGTGTTATTGAAGAACTGGCTCTCAAAACTTCTAGAAACGTCCTGTGAAGGACTGCATGACCAATTTAACTGTAAGGCTTGTATTTATCATGGTATCAATAAATTAGGTGTAGCTGTGGTTGAGGGAACACATATCGCCACGTCCTGATTATAAAGCTGATGGAACTTGGTGTAAATTTTCATTTATAACATCCTCCAGCAAAAGCTCGATAGGTTACTCCTTTCGGCGCTCAGGGATAAAATACATCCTTGTACAAAATGCAGGAGGAGAGAAGAAGGAAGCGACAACGGGGCTTGGAAAGAAGAGGGACAAAATAAGGATATCGTCACCTCCCAAAATGGAGACAAACAAACAAGTGTTTTCTGGGATTTTCATGCACCACCGCAGTCAAAAACATATTCAAATAATCATTTTATTTTCGTTCTAATTTAGCTCTGGACCAAGCTGTATATCATCATTTTATCAAACAAAGTGTACAGAGTATATAGCGGTAAAGGAAATAACAAGCATGCAAGAGAAAATATAAACAGTGTAAAAAACACAATGCTGCTAGCGCCCAGCGCAACAGGAGTGGAGTTGTGATTACAACCCTGTTGGGAAAGAGAGATTATTGAACAACAGAGCGTTGTGATTGACCACGCCATGACAACACTGTCCGTCGCCAACCATGCTCAGTTCTGACCCAGACACACATACACACAAACACATCCACCAGAAAGCCCTTGAGTAACCTTGGCAACGTCTGCCCGCCAACAACCCCTCCCTGCAGTGAGGACGTCCCTGACCAACACAGTAATCCAAGTGAGCTCCCGTCTGGGTTGGGCTTGGTGTAACAGGGAAGCGGGAGGATTAGGGCTGTCCTAACACATAACATGTCCTAACATCATAACTGTCAAGTGTGTAATGGGATCTATGTGATGGTCCTGGGGCAACGCACTGCCAGCCAAAGCACTGAATTCAACATCTGCTCCATACTGTGGGCATAGATACATACAGCCCCTCTCTCTCTCTGTACCTTACCAACATGAGGCAGCCTCATTGGGCTTGGAATTGTGTTGTTGTTGTTGTTGGCAAACCCTGTATTTTGACTATAGAAAGAGAATCCTTTCCTCAATAACCCTCCCAGGCTTGTTGCAGGCAGTTTAAGGCTGAACTATAACTGCTCCCAGAACCTAGAGGAGGTACTCTGTGGGGTTTTAGAAGCTTTGAGAAGGGGAGCAGGGGGTCAAGCTTACAATCCGTCTCTTAAAATGGTCTGAAATAACGCAGGAGATATCCCCTCATCTCCCCCTGAATGGGAGATTAAACTCTGATCCTACCCTCCTGAGCCAGGAAACACAGTCTGATGACACTTTCTCAAGGTCAATCCGACACAAACAAATCAGGGAGAGGAGATTTAATACATTGTAGGCCTACAATTCTGGATTCCTTCCAATAAGGTTGTGTTATTGCTAACAGTATTCAATTTGAAAACATATAACCAAGTAAATAGTTTTGCACTACTAGGGATATTATATTATTAGTGTGTGTAAGCACTTCACAAGCATAACAGCAAGTGGAGGGACCGGAGTGGTGAAATGGTGGTGGGGGGGGCGACTCACTCATGCTCTCTTCTTCATCTCCCTCCATGGTGAAGAACCTCGGCTGGTTACGGGGCTGCTTCACACCAGCTCGACCTGTAGGACAGACAGACAGACAGACAGACAGACAGACAGACAGACAGACAGACAGACAGACAGACAGACAGACAGACATCAGAAAGGAATCTTGAGGTATCCTGCTTTACAGCGCATTCGGAAAGTATTCAGACCAATTTACTTTTTGTTCCACATTTTGTTACGTTMCAGACTTATTCTAAAATGGATTGAATTCGTTTTTTTTCTCTCATCAACCTACACACAATACCCCATAATGACATAGCAAAAACAGGTTTTTCGAATTTTTTGCAAATGTATTGAAAATTAAAACTGAAATATCACATTAACATAAGTATTCAGACCCTTTACTCAGTACTTTGTTGAAGCAGCTTTGGCAGCGATTACAGCCTCGAGTCTTCTTGGGTATGATGCTACAAGCTTGGCACACCTGTATTTGGGAGTTTCTCCCATTCTTCACATCAGATCCACTCAAGCTATGTCAGCTCAACCCAACTGAGATGGTTTGGGATGAGTTGGACCGCAGAGTGAAGGAAAAGCAGCCAACAAGTGCTCAGCATACTCATTCAAGACTGTTGGAAAAGCATTCCTCATGAAGCTGGTTGGGAGAATGCCAAGAGTGTGCAAAGCTGTCATCAAGGCAAAGGGTGGCTACTTTGAAGAATCTCAAATATATTTGGATTTGTTTAAAATATATATATTTTTATTTCACCTTTATTTAACCAGGTAGGCCAGTTGAGAACAAGTTCTCATTTACAACTGCGACCTGGCCAAGATGAAGCAAAGCAAAGTGTTTAACACTTTTTTGGTTACTACACAATTCCATACATGTTATTTCATAGTTTTGATGTCTTTACAATTATTCTACAATGTAGAAAATAGTAAAAATAAAGAAAAACCCTGGAATGAGTTGGTGTGTCCAAACTTTTGACTGGTACTGTATATATTCAGCATCTGGACTAATCCTGTCCATGCCGACAGACCATATAGGTCTGGGCGGTCTTTTGTGACTTTAATATCTGTCCCATTATCCCTCGGTTTCAACTAGCTCAGCGTTTCCCATACTGAAATCAATTAAATCACGCTTGGTGTGGTTGTAGACGTGGTTGTAATAAACAGAGCAATTTTCTGTTTTCTTCCTACAAATGTGGCTCTACTTTTAAATCATTTAAGCTTGAAAATATTATGACCCCCATCACTGAAAGATAAGACTCTCAGAACAAATATGTGTCTTCTGTTTCCCTCTACAAGCCGTACAGGACTCCGAATGGACAAGACCAGACACTAAATCAGGCAGGGGGAGAAAGAATGGTGCATTATTTTCTACACAGAAGACCATACAAAAGCATGGCATGATGATCTTCTGAACTTTTCAATACCCTTCTGATGCATTTCAGTCCCTTGAAACTATACTTCCTTCAGATTGAAATACTGTCAAAAGTACTGTCGGACTGATTTGTAATAAAGTGTCATAGCCCAAATTTTAAAAAGTCAACATTAGTCGTTGATTACATAACTCGGTGGGGTCGCAAAAACATTTTGATATGAAAATGGGGTCGTGGGTCAAAAAMGTTTGGGAACCCCTGAACTAGCACTTCTGGGAAATGCTGCAGTTCACACACTCTACAGTACAGTAGCCTCTGAGGTTCATTTGAGAATACACAGGAAGTCTACAGAAATATAATACCTAAATTATATTTCCCCAGACAGTCATGAAAAAAAACGTCCATGTTAAACATACAGTATCAATGCTACAGCATATAAGATTGCAACACACTGATGGAATGGACTATCGGATGTCTGAAAATAGCCTACCGAGCGTAAAGTTAAGTGTAACCAGCACAAATGAGCATGACAGTGATAGCAACTGTAGGAAGCAATGGGCCGAGCRATATACCCTTGCCATCGGGAGGAAACTACCGTTCATGGTGTTAATCTCAGATACTATATCAACCCACAAACAGACAGAGCGAAAAGTCAGGGAGAGAGGGAGCAGAAAGGAGAAAGAGTAAATCAATATAATAATTGTAAAACAGAAAAACAGCCTCAAGCTAATCTAACTCTACTGTTCCATTTTACACGGGACATTTCTCCAGCCAATCAACCCCACAGTCACAGAGCACTAAGGAAGCTGTTGCATATGTTCATTTGCTGCGGGAAATCATATAATTAAATAGTGATTGAATCTACAGTTTATACATCAGTCAATACAAGCTGTATTGTWTCGGGCATACTGTCATTTTCCCAATACTCATCTCCACAATCTATCTTGACCAAAGCCAAGAAATGTGGAAAGATAGTAGTCTGTTCTCTCTATTTCTCCCTGTGGGATTAAATAGGGTGTTAGATTTGTATTCCGCCTCCCCCCCCCCAATGGTCTGTGGTGTGGCGATAACAGCATAGCACTTCTGTAGAGGGAAGAGTAGTCATCAGAATGAGATGCAGTATAGGGATGCATAGGGACACTGAGGGGATAAACCAATTGCATTGGCGGGTTACAGAAACTCTCAGTGTTGTCCACACAGTTATTTTTCAGAAGAGAGGGGAGAGACCCTTGAAGGACTATGGTAAATAGGCAGAAAAGAAGCAGAGATTTCGAATGCACATTTTCAGAGTTTCAGAGAGTGGATATATCCAACTAGGACCAGAGCAGCACCTATTGCTCAAACATACCATTTGAAAACACTATTGGAGTAATCTAGACACACATGATTTATTTTTTTGGGGGGGAAATAAATGACTGAGGGTTTCAAATAGAAACAATAATATTTTGATATAAATACTTCACATAGACCGGGACAGTATAATTGGTGTCCTCTCTCTCAAAAGCAACCAAATGCAAAGTCCGCCTGCAGATGAGAGAAAATGGAGGGAATTGAATGGAGGTGATCTGTGATTGCCGCAGAAGCATTTCTTTGGTGCCGTTGCTTTGAAGCGGATGCATTTGATAAGCATTYCCACAGAAAAGCAGCCTGCTGAATCTATCCAATCAGGCCAGCCACTACAGACGGAGTGATTGAGGAATACAGACTCCGTATCACTTCCGTAATGACACTTTCAAGAAGGAGAGGGTGCTGACACCACTAGATATAGAATACATAAAATGTCAMACTGAAAAGTTTTTGCTTTTTTACAACTTTTCTCATTCAATGACAATGAGAAAAGATCATAATATTTGGGAGCAAATGGCAAGTTTGTTGTTGTCGTCTGAAAGCAGAGTAGATAATAGAAACCATTCATTTAGACAGCGCTTCTGCAACTGCCACCTTATTGAGTCTAAGCTATTAAATGACATCGCTCACATTTCTTCCTATACCCCTTTTGCCTCCCCTTCCTGACTGCCTGTCAGAGAGCATCACCTCCCTTGCACCCCCCCCCCCCCCCTCCTTAAACTGTAGCTCTCACCGTGAGACAGCAGCGCTCGCCTTCCAGGACGATAGGGACGCGGCGCTGCTGTTATTCACGTTAGGTTAATCCCCAAACTGTCACTCTACATGTCATCCACCAGGCAGGAAATTAAAATAATTAAATAATTACCAGATCATTATCATCGCTGCTTTCTGGGCTGAAACGAACGTTGACGGGCTGGTTTTTACTGTAACACTCTTAGCTAGGGATTAGGGACCTTGCTTTCCTGGCTGTGGGTGGCGGTGACTGAACGGTCACTTCCTGGAGAGTGGCCTTGTGGATAATCGCTGGCATTTCCATGACAGGGGTCAGAGGTCAAGGGACAGGAAGCGTCATATTTGCATCACTGAAGATTAATGGAGGTCTGGGTTAAGTTACAGTCTTACTCATTACTTGGTCTAAATGTCATCTTTGTTTGGTTTGCTCTCACTTCAAGTGGACAAATACTAAATGAAGTACCAGGTCTATGATGGTTATATTGCCTTGGCCCTGCATGAACAGATCAGTTTAGTGAGTGATGAAGCATGTGTCGGCGCCAAAATGAGCTCTCACTGAACCAAGGTGTCTGTAGCTAGTGATTTCCAACCTTGCTATAATGGCATCATCCATCCAGACCCCTTACAGCCACCCAGCTGCACCACGTCCTATTCCACTAACATGGTGCTGGAGGCAACTGCGTGGCTGTTGGCTCAACATGTGTCAGAGTCATAATGGCCAGGCGCAGGGAGCCAGATGGGTATTAAAGAAAGGGTAGGGGCCGTAGCTGCCATAGCCTCCAGAACAGGTTTCATTAGGAATATAAACTCAGTAAAAAAAGAAACGTCCTCTCACTGTCATAACAAATATCTGTAAATATTTATATGGACATACAAGATTCAACAACTGAGACATAAACTGAACAAGTGCATCTCCTCCTCATGGACTGCACCAGATTTGCCAGTTCTTGCTGTGAGATGTTACCCCACTCTTCCACCAAGGCACCTGCAAGTTCCCGGACATTTCTGGGGGGAATGGCCCTAGCCCTCACCCTCCGATCCAACAGGTCCCAGACATGCTCAATGGGATTGAGATCTTGGCTCTTTGCTGGCATGGCAGAACACTGACATTCCTGTCTTGCACGAAATCACACACAGAATGAGCAGTATGGCTGGTGGCATTGTCATGCTGGAGGTCATGTCAGAATGAGCCTACAGGAAGGGTACCACATGAGGGAGGAGGATGTCTTCCCTGTAACGCACAGCATTGAGATTGCCTGCAATGACAACAAGCTCAGTCCGATGATGCTGACACACCGTCCCAGACGGACCCTCCCCTCCAAATCGATCCCGCTCCAGAGTACAGGACTTGGTGTAACGCTCATTCCTTCGACGATAAACGCGAATCCGACCATCGCCTCTGGTGACACAAAACCGTGACTCGTCAGTGAAGAGCGTTTTGCCAGTCCTGTCTGGTCCAGCAACGGTGGGTTTGTGCCCATAGGCTACGTTGTTGCCGGTGATGTTCTGGTGAGGACCTGCCTTACAACAGGCCTACAAGCCCTCAGTCCAGCCTCTCTCAGCCTATTGCGGACAGTCTGAGCACTGATGGAGGATTGTGCGTTCATGGTGTAACTTTGGCAGTTGTTGTTGCCACCCTGTACCTGTTCCGCAGGTGTGATGTTCGGATGTACCGATCCTGTGCAGGTATTGTTACACGTGGTCTGTCACTGCGAGGATGATAGGCTGTCCGTCTTGTCTCCCTGTAGCGCTGTCTTAGGCGTCTCACAGTACGGACATTGCAATTTATTGCCCTGGCCACATCTGCAGTCATCATGCCTCCTTGCAGCATGCCTAAGGCACGTTCACGGCAGATGAGCAGGGACCCTGGGCATCTTTCTTTTGGTGTTTTTTAGAGTCAGTAGAAAGGCCTCTTTAGTGTCCTAAGTTTTCATAACTGTGACCTTAATTGCCTACCGTCTGTAAGCTGTTAGTGTCTTAACGACCGTTCCACAGGTGCATGTTCATTAATTGTTTATGGTTCATTGAAGCATGGGAAACAGTGTTTAAACCCATTTACAATGAAGATCTGTGAAGTTATTTGGATTTTTTACAAATAATCTTTGAAAGACAGGGTCCTAAAAAAGGGACGCTTCTTTTTTTGTTGAGTAGCTCTTTGTCAGCACCATGGACAGCACTAGTGCTGCACAGCTCTCAGCACAGCAGGCCACTGAWTTGGCCAGAACCATAGCAATAAGCATATGGTGTGGTAATGTGGCTATTGCTATATTTCCCCCTAGGCCACATACATAGCTGTAGACTGCTAGGGGCCATAGCTGAGCTAATATTCCATGTAGAGGAACAACAACAACCAGAATCAGCAGGGTGGTCAATGCACATTCCAGGAARGGAAATCAGCAGGATATGAATACTGCTCTTAGTGCTAGGAGCTGGTGGACAGGGCTGAGAAGAGGGTCTTTACCTTCCTTTCTTTGACACATATGGTATTGCACAGTGCTACATACATACAGTGCTACATACATACTTGTGTTAACCATATGCCTACTTTATTCTTTATGGCAGTCAGCTTTCCCAGGGGTTTTTCTAAGAGCTTGGTTTTAGACAGTCTTAGGAGGAGGACACACAAKAATTATACACACAACAGTGAATGGTGCACATCATAGTAAGTAAATCACATAAGTGAACCAAGTASAACCAAGAAAGCCTTGTTGTTAAGCTGCTTTGGTTGTACGAAGATCAGAGCTGGCTTTTGTGTTAACCAAACCAGCCTCTCTCAGCCTGAACAGTGTAATCTCGTCTCTCCGCGTGACAAGAAGTGGCCTTGTACCCCCGCCGCCACTCAACTCCTTCCTCCCGAACATTAGCACTGACAATGTTATCAGGCTGCCGAGCCCTGGCGCCTTCGCTGGGAATGCTGGCTGCTTGCTTTGTATGTGCTGGATTGACKGAGACCGAGGCTTAGGTTGCCATTCGCTCACCAGATAATGGGCGACAGAAATTAGCTGGGGCGGAATGAGAAAATGTCAACAAAAGCAGTTATCTGTGAGTGAGTTTGTGTACACACGTTTGAAGAAAAGGGAAGTAGGGAGACAGACTTCAAGGATTTGGAGTGGCATTCTGTTCACTGTCAACGCTCACAGATATCAACATCGGATTGTATCCACAGCCCGTATAGCCTCTGTTAGCCATGCATGTTAAAAGGTTTCACATTAAAAACATGATTGAACTTTTCTGTATCTATAGCAGCGTATGCTGTCTGCGTGGTGTAAACATGCGTTTAATARGAAACCCAGGAGAGTCTGGAGCTGTATGTCTGATACATGAGAAGCCTGTCATTCACGTCSTATGGAGAAACAGASAGTATCTCACAYAGCCTGGACCACAGAGACCAACACCTAGTTACAATGTCTCCCGATGTTTTTCACCTTCAAATAATACACTCCTGTCTCAGACATACATAGACATTCATGCACCACCGCACACAGATGGAAAATATCTTACAAATCTTGTTATGTACTTATACTGTACAGTACACACAAGCAGGCTTGCAYGTGAGCACACACATGCTGTGAAATGGCAGGACTGTAATAAAGTTCATTAAAGTAGCATAAAACTAGACAACATGAGCACCCTACATACCTTGTGTCATTGCTTTGTTGATGACACCTATGAAAATAAGAGAAAATAAGAATATTATTATTATGGAAATATAAAAATGATATTCCATAAAATCTGAGGTATTGTCCCCTGATAAGATAGGATAAACCCATTTCACACTTTCTGGTGATGAAAAAGAAGAATTCGAATTTTTTGGGGAGAGAAAATGTGGAGATATGAAATGTAATGTTATGATGTGCCTTTACTGTGAAGTTCACCACAATATGTATTTAACCACCTGGTACCCTGGTCTCAATCAGCAGTCAACCCTCATCAACCCTTGTCAAGAGCTGGTAATACCCTCAATAAACCACCGACTCAAATCCCATCAGAGAGGAAAACAATGCTGAACWCATGATGACGACGGGAGACGCTGTGAGGGAGACACCAGCCAGAGGTGTCAGAGCTAACCAGACAACCCATGTGGAGACATTGATCAATGGAAGTTGGGGAAAGTTCTGGTTCTAGAAGTGGAATAGTACTATAGCTGGAGGGGAATTCTGAAACCAACTGTCAGAGCCACCCCTCAGTGGTCTAACGCAGATGGATCGATCCACTGGGTTTAGGCGGACTTGGGAGAAATAAGGTGTTGGTGCCTTCCAGCACAAAAAGCTTCCTTGAACATTGGCGGCAGCAGCGGCGGCGTATATTTCTCTCTCGCACCCTCCATTTTCTCGCCGTGAAATATCATTTTTAGACACGCTGGACAGGACCCTCGACCAGGCCCCGTCATGCCACAGGCGTGACTTATCGATGTGCCGTGGAGAGCTGATGAGATGAGATGGTGGAAGGGAGACAGAGGCAAGTGAGAGCTGAAAGGAACRGACAGAGGGAGCAGACTCTGTTTTTTATTTAACTAGGCAAGTCAGTTAGAAACAAATTCTTATTTACAATGACGGCCTACCCCGGCCAAACCCTAACCCGGACGAAGCTGGGCCAGCTGTGCGCCGCCCTAAGGTTCTCCCAGTCACAGCCGGTTGTATTACAGCCTGGAATCGAACCAGGGTCTGTAGTGACGCCTCTAGCACTGAGATGCAGTGCCTTAGACCGCTGCGCCACTCGGGAGCTGTCTGTACCTCACTACTTTTTATTTGCCTTCCTATAACAGGTTGTAAGAGACAATCCAAACATAAGATGTATCAAACTAGAAGACCAAACCTCCAACCAAATCATCAGAGTTCCTACTGTACGTAGTACCTCATTGGTTATAAAATGAATCACAATAAACTAACAGAACGAGAAGGAACTGAGCAGTAGGCTAGTTCATAGCTTTCCCTTTTATTTTCTTCATCAGCAATAGTGTACAAACTGAGGGAGCTAAATGAAGATTTAACAATGACATTAAAATCCCACAATTATTGACCTTAAAATGCAATCGGGTAAGTCATATTGGAACATAATATTGCCTTGAACACCAAGGCCATTTGAAGAAATTTTACCAAGCAAATTCAACCAAACCTTATTSGTTGACCTTTTTCAGTTTGTCAGTTACAAATGGTGTGGCTATTAGCCTGAAAGTTCCAATGGAAAAAATCACTGAACTGTTGCAGTAGTCGATGGAAATGTGACATTTAGGGCGAAATCACATGAAAATCTAAAATGAAGAAAGTATACCTATCACAACCTTGATATGGGCTGAAACTGAATTGCAATAAATCAAAAATCATTATAGTATATATCAATCTGTCTGATATACAGTACCAGTCAAAAGTTAGGACACACCTACTCATTCAAGGGKTTTTCTTTATTTKTACTATTTTCTACATTGTAGAATAATGGTGAAGATGTCAAAACTATGAAATAACACATATGGAATCATGTAGTAACCAAAAGAATGTTCTTCAAGATTCTTCAAAGTAGCCAACCTTTGCCTTCATAACAGCTTTGCACACTCTTGGCATTCTCTCAACCAGCTTCATGAGGTAGTCACCTGGAATGCATTTTAGATTTTTTCCCCAACGAGTCCAGTCCATTTTATTGTAAATGCTAGCCCTGGGTAATATAGGTCAGTGCTGCCATTGCTGCGCAGCTAATAAAATCTCCCCTGGTCTTCAAKGACATTATGTGGCTGCAGTCCCTTTACCATTTTCCCCAAAGGAAYCAATGCAGTCTTTATGATGGCGCAGTGGGCGATAGGGACGCTGTATATATTCCACACGCTAATCAGTGTCACTTAAACGGGCTAGGGTSAGGGGTCAGCCCCCCTGTGGGTCTTCTCCAACGGAAGCGAAGTCTCCAKATCTATGCTGATGACAGCCTGGCATTCATACACAGTATTCGGTCATCTCTCGCTCTCTAACTCACGCACGCAGGCACAAACACACACTATTCTATCACCTCTCAGAGTCCCCTCTACGGGGCTAGGCAGTGCAAAGGGGCCTGTCACTGTCATGCTCAAGGGTAAACCAGGTATAAGGCTTATCTCYCTCAGTCTCTGGTCTGCAGGTATGATGAGGACAAAGGCAGAACACACAATCATTATCACAAGTGTATATTATTTGATCTTTCGGARAATACCACGTCAGACTGGAAGTCARTATTCCTGTTAAATTCTTCTAGCCGCCCCGAGTCCTGAAAACTTGCCGCAACCCACCCAAGCAGCCCCTCTTCCTTCCTATCCAGCTGGCTGACAGCCAGTCGGATCAAATCCATTTAACGCCATCACAGGTTGCCCTTTGGTCCCTGGCCTCCAGTGCTGAAAATTGCTACTGTGCAAATGCCCTTCATGTAACGGTCCAACTGTGTCACATGTAGTCAGCTACCTTCCTAGACTCAGGCAGGTGWTTTTGTACTCTCTCCCACACCGTACATTGAGGAGGCACACCATTTTTYCCCCAGGTGCTCAGCAGGTAGGTATACGACAGATGAGAGATTCCAGGTTCCTAGCTCTGCCTAGCTCTGCCACTCTCTTCCCATCCCCAGCCATTCTCTCCGCACCACTACCCCCGTAGCTCACAACAGATGACTATCGCCCTCTTCCCCCGCTGCCGCTGCCGTCAAGGCCGGGCCAGGTGCTCCTCTATCTCTGGGAGAGAAGGGAGGGAATGGAGAGAGAGGGGAAGGGGAAGATGTTGAATTTCATACCTCACGGCTCCTGGATTAACCCGGTCTGGATGTAATGTTGACAGACAGGCCGACTAGCCAGGAGAGGGGTGAGGAGGGGGATGAGGAGGCAGAGGTAGCCCCTGTTTGAGAGGGTCAGCTGGATGTAACATTATAGTTAGTGGTGTAGTGGAAAAAAATACGCAGGTATTTTTCAGTGGACATTGTGTATATTCACTTCTTAAGCCTCATGATGCGCATCAAAGTAGTGTAGTGGAGGTGTACGCCATATCAATTAATAAAGGCTGACGGAGCAGATCAGAATGTTTWGCTTAAAATGTCGATAAACTATTATTTCTTCACATTTTAAGCGCAGCAATGTGCACACGGCAGTAGGTTCCAAAATGCAATTTGCAGGAAACACATATTCTAAAATGCACACCGCACACGCAAGTGGTTTCATGGACAGAGATGGAAATATCCGWTAGAAATGWWGATAGAAGGTAGATCTAAAGATGCAACAACGATCATGGGTCGGTAATATGTCTAGGACTATGCCTGCTGGACAATGAAAGGAAGTGTAAAGAAAACGAATAGAACAGGAGAACGCAAATGAGGAAGTCTTTATAAAATAATTGCTTCCACATTTCTACGGTGGGATTTTGGCTATAGGCTACTTTCACGCAAGGTAWGATTATAAAATAATACGAAGTAAAACGTCCGGGTTTGAAACAATTAAGGAACAGGAAAAACAGCGATKCTAATGATAGGCCTAACCGTCTTCTGGTAGATGACAATGGTTTCCTAAAAACCTTCTCAATTAAATGTTAACTACAAAGTAGACTATGCCTACCTGGCAGAATGATATCATGATTATTTGCATTAATCCAGTGGGCAAATGTTTTGCAAACTCTATCTCATATGCCACAGTGTTTTTTCGCTAACCAAACAGTGCTAGGTGTCTGCACACTTCAATTAAAGGGTAACTGCGCCCCCAAAATATCGACATTTCATAGACCTCAAAGGTGGTCTCCCAATGTGGTTTAAGCATTGTTGTGGACTTTGAACATCCATTTGTGTTGTTTTTCTATTAAAAAAAGTGTGAAACCTGTGAATTTCTGATTTAACAGCCTCGTTTATCTATTTCAATAGTAGACTTACTATTAGCCTACTTGCACAGTACAGCTTGGGTTGGCCTGACTGTTAGAGACCAATATGGGATTGATCAATTTAGGTCATTTAGTGTATGTCACCATTTCTCACACAATTTGTCACACTTTCCTTCGCTGGGTGGRCCGMTYKATTWTTWTTTKTKTGTGCAAAATTGGGCTATACCCACTTCTCCAGGCACCGCTACACCACTGATTATAGTGGCGKTGGTACCAAASCCAAAATACAASATATGTTCATTAAATCATATACCTAGAACAACCTAGAAMGGAACGCAGCTATTTTAGGKTTCACTGRAGACCAGGATTATCTGGATACAGCAGAGCCACCATCAAGTATCACTATCAACCTATCAGAGAAGAGGATACTGTTATGTCTGACAGAGATTCATGACGTACGGCTCAGGCAGACTAGACAGACACATCCTTTAGCGTCACAGGGCAGCCAGGTACGTCTCACAGAGCAGCCAGGTACGTCTCACAGAGCAGCCGTGTACGCCTCACAGCGCAAATCCATCCGCTTACCTTGTCTGGAATTCACTTTCCTCCCCCAGTAGCTTAAACTCACACTTCACCTCACCTCGCAGCACACCAGTTAGCATGAAGGTACAGCGGAAATTACGGAAAATGATGGTACGTATAACTTCCCAGTGTGCAGGGTGTAAACAGTGGAAAAAACCTTCGCAATACTTTTAAAAACTATTTACGTTGTTTTTACAATGGATTACAGCTAATTTCATGTATTTTATACTTGGGACAGAATGAGACAAGTAATTGCTTGTGTTTCCCGAAGACAGGCATTCAAATATGTGAGGGTTGGACTGAGTAAGCTTCRGAGTTATTTAGCCATTGAAATATTAGCAGCCATTGACAATCATGTCTAAACCCAACGAAGCGAGAATATTACAAAAATRACTTCAGCAGGCAGCACAGCACATTACAGATAATGCTCTGAGAGACAACAATATCTTCAGTCCCAAATATACTTACTAAATGCTCCACTAMAATAGATTTGATTTACTCATTCAGTCACGGGAGGCTGCTTTATGCCAGCATATTAAACGTGTCTAATAATTAAAAGGTTCTGCTGAACTTCCCTTTAATTAATTCATATGATTAATATGCCAAGGTGGCAGCTCATTGTTTACCTCTTGACAGACTATTATAGCAACAATGTAATAATCCCAACTGGCGTCCTTCCTCATAATGCATCAACAGATTACGTAGCTCTGAGGAGTCAGACCAAGCRCTTCAAGAAATCATTGGAAGACTGGGGCAAACTAGATTCATCTTGTTTCTTATAAAGTTAGACATTGTCTATAGCGCTCGCCAGCTTGTAGCCCTGAGCAAGGCAGTTAACCCACTGTTCCCCGGGCGCCGAAGACCTGGATGTCGATTAAGGCAGCCCCCCGCACCTCTCTGATTCAGAAGATGCGGAAGACACATTTCAGTTGAAGGCATTCAGTTGTACAACTGACTAGGTATCCCTCTTTCCCTTTCCCTTTCCTAAAAAACAGAAATGAGTTACCTCTGGTTCGTTCAGCCATTCCTATGGGGAAAATGAATGGAGAAAGAATGGGGTTTTGGGAAAACTGAAGAAACAAGTACACATAGTCCATCCACTTCAGGAATATTATTCGATTTTTTGTTATTTTTATAAATCAACATATCAGATCATTTTTTACTTAACCATCACATTCCTAATCTCCTTTCAGATTCCCCTTTTTCTCTAGTAGAACTTTGGATCTCAAAGACTGTGTATGACGGGGACACGTTACAGTACGCAAAGAGACAAAACTGCCTATCGCCATGCTGTATCCACGCTCCAGAGATTAAAGCCCAGGAGTGGAAGGAGGGTTTATGCTTCCCGCATGGACACCTCTCAGAATTGAAACTCCTATCTGCTCGCCTTGCAATAGACTACCGGTTCCCCCATCGTTGCAGAAAGTTAATTTGAAAGTGAATATATCTGCCTATTGCCATCACCCAAAGCAACGGGCGCGGAACTGAGCCTGTATCCTGTCATAGAAAATGACAGAATACATCATGCGTACTGTATATAGTGTGTGAAGTCTGAGTGGCACTGACAGTAGGCTTCAGAGTTAAATGTATGATATCTATAGGTCTGTTTAAAGGGTGAAAACTCTTGGAAGATTGCATGTGATATAAACACAGTTCTTGATCCTTCGAACACAAATACGACATCACAAATACATGTTTCCGTGGAAAATAAAGTAATACWATTCTACTACAAATACAGGTTTGCCTCAAAAACKTTTAACATGCATTTGAAGCACACAGCAGTGTATATTTCTATGCATGAATTCTCATATTGTTATCACAAACTCAATGACATATTTCCAATATCTGAAAACTGCCTGCATCATTCTCAGAGACAACATACGCAGTGATAACGCTCACAACTCTGTAACCAAATACACAAGCACACCAGAGCAATCCTTGCATTAGTCAATCAACCAATCCATCAATGTGACGTACAGTGACACAAAAACCCCAGACCTACAGATACACACACAAAGCCCACACGAGCACTCCCCTCCACGCACACACAAAGCCTATCCCTCCGAGCTATCCTGGAGCGGAGTACCTTTGCGCTCGGAGCGTTTCTTGCGCCTCCTCTTGAACCTCCTCCGGATCAAGCAGTAATAGGCCCCTGCGGTCCCCATGGCCTGGGAGCCATCCAGAAACAGAGCCATGCCTAACAGGGCTGTTCTGTTGCCCCTAGGCAGTCCTTTTGCCCCTTACGCTGCCCTGTTGCCCCTAGGCTCTCTTTAGCCTGGAGAGTCTAGGAGGCACTGCACTTCCCCTCCCTCTCTCACTCTGCTAAGTACTGTACAGGCGCCAGGCGCAGAACCTCCCTCCTCCTGTCTGTCGTTCACACCCTCAGATGTCATGAGCTTTGCCAGCCGGTACTTTTATATGAATGATATAAAACGAACGAACGTCACTCCAGTGGTAGCCAATCTCGCCCTCTCCTTACGGACCCTCGTGATCTGAGGAGACACATGTCACAGTCACATACACACGCACACACACATGCGTGCACAACACACACACTTTTCTGGCCACATCCAATGACGATCACCTTCAGATGGCCAACAAATGCCATCTAAGAAATAGAAACATATCGATTTATACTGATTCAAAGGATCTATATTGTCCCATTGCTGTCACGGTGTCACAGTTACCCCAGTGTCACATGCAGGTATTCAGGGCAGGTGGAAATTMATTTCCACAAGCTCACTCTATGGACACATAGCTGGCTCTCAGTGTACGTTTCCCTGTGTCAGCAGCCCAAGACTCCATTCCACCAGTCCCCCATCCAGACCTCTCTAATCCTGGGGGTAATTATTGTCCTGACATGCACCAGTGGCTTCCTGGCTGGGGGACTTAGCACTCCRTATTGTAGAAGCGCCACACCACTTAGTGTCCATGCCTACTATCATTCAGGCATCAGCTAAACCTGGCCAGGGTTATTATGAAACTCCTCACCCTCATAAAGAGGGGGAGATTAGCTGTAATTGTATATTAATTATACATACAGTAAGAAAACACATACAAGTAGTACATCGTGGGTCTCGTGAAAACACATACCAGACGGTATAACTTACTGCTGGACCTCTGTCTCCCCCCAGTGAACAGTGAACGCAATCGAGATATTTTGGATCCAAAACGTGATAGTATCACAGAGTTTCTAAACCCAGAGGCACAACATCGCAAGACTTCCTGGAACGCTTGCGAAACAGACCAAATAGACCAGGAGGTTCTCTCATTCAGAAGTCAAAAGATTCTGCCTTAGCTGTTACTTTTCTCGAAATCTAACGGCACAACCTAGATTATAGCCAATGTCTTAAGTAGTTGAACATGTTATTACTCTAACCTCATGAAAGTGGCAAACTGACAAGTTTTAATTTTCGACAAAAATAACTTTATATCGAAGGAGTGCCTTTTATTTGACGGCCTGCACACTCGCAGTTCGGCGTTAGACGCGATGACGTGTTTTGGGATCCCAAGTGCCGCAGCGGTCTAAGGCACTGCACCTCAGTGCTTGAGGCGTCACTACAGACACCCTGGATCGATTCCAGGCTGTATCACAACCGGCCGTGATTGGCAGTCCCATAGGGCGGCGCACAATTGGCCCAGCATCGTACGGGTTTGGCCGGTGTAGGCCGTCATTGTAAATAAGAATTTGTTCTTAACTGACTTGCCTAGTTAAATAAAAGGTTAAATAAAAAATAAATAAATTCTTCGCATCTTCATTCTGATAGTATGCTGTAACAACGCCAGATGAGAAACAGGTTCTCTGGCCTACACTGCCCCCCTGTGGCATGTCTTGGAGTGGTGTATCAACTCAAGTGAACCAAGCCCATCTGCACAACATCAATATAGACCCATTTCCTGGCCGCGTCATGAAAAGTTGCACGCAGTTTCGAATCAGAAAGGGGCTTGTTTACATTGAAGTGACTATGAACACATCCAACTTCAGATGCAGCTCACGTAAGTTAATACACTTGTACCTGTATACGGCTTGGAAATGGCAGATTTGGGCACTAATAAGCACCTAAATTGGAACACAGTGGCTGTAGAGTAACATGCTATAAATGACGTCAGAGCTCAGGCTCTACGCATCACAGCGCTGTATGGGTTTTGACCGACAGACGTTCTGAACTTGAGCACCGCATGCAACAAGAAGTTGCCCCCATCCCTTCTGCTAATTGGGCAACTTTTGCTAATGTTTTGTTGTCTGACTGAGGGAAATGCTGTATATTAACCCTCCTGTTGTGTTCGTTTCATGTTCATTAATGGGGTCGGTCCAAAATGACCGCCCCGTTATAGCTGATTATAAATCCATAATAATACATATATTATCACCTAATGTTGTGTTATATCTTTTTATCAACTTAGGTTCTTGTGAACATTACAAGTTTTGAACTTCTATTTTCTATTTATGGCCTGTAGGCCTCATTGACCTGAGCTCATACAACTCGTTTTTGAGTTAAAAAAAGCATAATGTATGGATTATTTTGACTATAACAAATACTCAGATGAAACATATTGTGCTATTTATCACAGACTACTTTGTGTCAAAGTTTAACAAGGACTCTCTCCTCCTCATCAGTGTCATGATCAAAGATATGATCAAGAGCCTCACATACAGTATATCGTTTGGACATTGTGCTGCCACAGAATGAATTGTGAGCAAGGCCTCAAAAAAGCTTTATATACCAGAGCTGCCAGAAAAGTTCTATATATTATTGAAACAATGTTGCGATTGTTCATGAGAATGCCAACAGGTGTGGTTCCCGTGGGGGGGGGGGGGGATTCTCTTGGGAAAAGGTTCCTGTGGGGGTTGCCATGGAAGCCAAGAAGGGGAGTGAGGTGTGTGTGTGTGTGTGTGTGTGTGTGTGTGTGTGTGTGTGTGCGTGCGTGCGTGCGTGCGTGCGTGCGTGCGTGTTCAAACACACATGCATGTGGGGGTCTGAGAGAGGAAGTGTGTCCATCTGATGAATGGGCATGTCCCTGAACTCAATTTTATACACTAATTGTAGTCTCACCCATTCATTTCTAATGACCGGTCATTTTTGACCGGGAACATCACAGGTGTACAAAAGTTAAAATAAAACGCCCAAAATGTTATGAAAATCATCCAAATGTATTTTGTGTGTTCAGATGCCCGGTGTGGACAAAGTCATGGAACCTTATGACAATCAGATTAAATGAACTACATTTTTCAGAGAGAAAACTTGTAAATCGGTCCAATTGGACCGGAACACAGCAGGAGGGTTAAGAGGATAGGATGTCATTTAAAAGATGAGACGTTGAGGATTATAATAAATACCGCTTTGATGTCATACAAGCGAGCCAAATACCCGTCCAAATGTGCACTTCACATTTCCATATCGTAAAACTCATGTCATATACAGTGTGAACGTTCATGATCAGTATGATTGATATAGTTACCAGATGACATGGTGTCATAGCCTGGGTTGTCCTGAACAGAATGAGCCTGTGTTTGTCTATCGTGAAGAACACACACCTGAACGCACTCATGACTCCTTTCTATGCTCACCAAAATTACGATTTCTCTGACTTGCTTTGTGAAGGCCTAACACCGTAAGATTATATTTTATAACTTAGCTAGTCATGTTGGCAATAGAACAAGCTTTCAAATGATGCCCACCTGACCCAGATTGCGATTTGTAATGGGCCGTTTTTTCGATTGCGTAACCAACAGTAAATGTGTGATGGGGGGGRTGAGGGCTGTGTTCCAAACAAAACAACTACAAGTGTGCTTGCTCTAGTTCCTCAACGGCACAGCTAGGAGAGCTAAAAAAAAGCACCTAAAGACTATTCTTTGAGTCATAAAAGTGCATTGAAATTACACGGGCACACTTTGGAGAAGTGTGTGGCCACCTCTAACTAAAACCCTTAGTCCTCTCACTCAAACCCTTGTCATTTTTCTTGTCTTATGTTGCACCTACCCCACATTTTCCAGGAATATTCTTATCCTGTTACTGAATGTATCCAGAGTATTTTCAGGTTTTGTTATCAACAAATGCGGCAAAAAGTACAGCAAATGTAAAACGCACATCAAATCGACAGGGTAACGTTCAGACTCAGTCTCATGCGTGTCCTCAACTTTGGTCTAATCATTTCCCCATAATCTCCAAACTGTTCCCTTTCTATTGCGTGCATGCTCATGCATATGCATTTCATATTTCTTCTGTAAGAAACATTTCAATGTATTCCTATCCATATAGGCCAATTCCCACAAGACCTAAAGGGTTAACAAACACRTAATAAGATGGCCATCCTCCGCAACATTATTTACATTTTTTATTTAACTAGTCAAGTCAGTTAAGAACAMATTCTTATTTACAATTACGGCCTAGGAACAGTTTTTACCTTGTCAGCTCGGAGATTCGATCTAGCAACCTTTTGGTTACTGGCCCAACGCTCTAACCACTAGGCTCCCTGCCGCCCCACATTGCAGATGTCAACGGATAATTGATTACCTAGCAAGCCAGCGAGGCAAGGTAAAATATCTCAAATAGAGCTAGATAAAGCCAGAAGAAGAATATACTTGTTGAGAATAGCTAATCAGTCTTGTGTGTTCACATGGCAATCATTCACTCACTGCTAAGTTTTGTCAAGGTCCCGACATCAGTGTATAGCTATTCTGCTACAGGGCTTTATGATGCAAGCATGSGCACGTATGTATCACTTAACATGACATTTGATTGTAAACAAAACATTTCTCTATATAGGTTGGCTATACAATGCCAAAGTTGGGACATAAACACTTTTTTTATTATCCATTTTGTATTTATATATATTTTTGAAAGATTGCTATTGTGTTAATCCATAGAGAAAATGACAACAGATACATGGCCTGAGCACGGCCGGTCCTGGGTGATCTGCCACCCTAGCATGACTAAAAAACTGCAGCCCCTACTAGAATAGTCCTAGGAAGCAAAATTACGTTGAAAAGACGTCTAAAATATGTATTTTTCTAGATGTTGAAGTTAGGTTCAATTTAGGTTCTGAATTAAAGGTGAAAATACGTATTTTCCGGGCATTGAAWTCAGGTTAATTTTTGGTTMTGAAYGAAGTGGAAAAGACGTCATTTATAGACATATGTTTGAGCCAATTCAAGGCTGGTCCAGACCGGACAAAATCTGAACCAAAAATAGACGCCTATGATTGGTTCAGATTTGATCCGGACTGGACCAAAAACMAACGTCCTTGGAYGTGCAAATCAAGGCCGGTCTGGACTGCACCAAAAAAAGACATCCGTGTCARTCCGTGCTTACTGAGGTATAGCCTACAGTGTCGCCTGAAATKGAATTTTAGGAATGCCCATCTATGTGGGAGGCCTACCTTTTGTAAAACACCAAAAAAAAGTATGGCCGATCCGGTCAGGACCAAAAAAAGACATCTAAAAGACGGCCTACCATGTTGGCCACAATGGAATTTTATGAATGCCCACCCATTTGGTAGGCCCACTGTTTGTAAAACAGGCCGTTGCCTTTATTAGTCCTGATTCCTTTGACCTAATTAATTAATTCAAAGCTATTAAAGCTCTGAAAATCAGCTACATTAACCTATTTGCAATGTGTTTACACAGCGGGAAATGTAGCCGTATTTTCTTTTTTCGCTATGATCAGCTCGTAAAAAAAGTACGGATATAAACTTGAAACCACKGATCATGACAATTAAGCCCATGGGATCAAACTCCTGAACAGCAGTTGTGAGTAGCCTGATTGTCCATTCCATATTGTCCATTTTACTTTGACCTGTCCTGTTTTTAGGATATACTGTTTGTTAACACGTCAGCGCATTTTTTATTTATTTAGGTTGGGCAATTTGATCTGAGAAACCTACATGATGCAAACGTTTCCGTCTCATTACATTGTCATCCATTTTATCTCCAGCCTGTAGGCTACAGAAAAGGCCACATACTCTTCACTTTATTTGCCACATGATTTATGTAAAAAAAATTGGATGATGGAACGTTGGTGGAGCGCAGCAGCGATGCGTCTCGCCAACAGCACCCTGGAGAGGCGCGCTGGGAATGGACAAGATAAATATTTTGTGTCCCTGACTTTGGCAAAGCGGGCACTGCTTATCACAGGGCGGCATCAGCGCTCACCTAAAAAGCCCAAATGACACTGGTTGAGAGAAATTGTCATTGTTTTGGGGCAGAATTATGTGTTTATGGAGGTGCATCCTGGTCAGTTTAGCTCAGAGAATCCTGCCATAGGCATCCGCCTAATCCTGCCTAAAGAGCGGGCCGGCCCTGAGCCTGAAAATGAAATCAAATGACAAAACGGGTCACCCACCTGGTTTATACCTGCTGAGCGCTCTGGGTGTACTTGGTGGATCCAGYGATCTGAAAAAAACAATTAAAACAGTATGTAAACCTCCTGTATAGTTCAAACTGTCAAGCCTTTGCAGTCCTCTGGCTGTGGTAAAAGTGGACACATCAACAGATCATGTAGTAGCATCAAACAACCACTAGATGGAACTCWTGAACTACTCACATTTTTAGTAAGCAAACACTTTCTATTAGATCCCAACCTCTGACAACACAGCACTGAATAGCCCCACACCACAGTAGGATGATTCAGTAAGTGCTCTATCCTGTTGAGAATGCACTGTAACAAACAGAGTTCACATGAGGGGTGTGATGACGATCAGAAGTGCACACACTAGGAGGGTGAGTGTATGGACTCCACTCACTGCTTGGTTTGTCAGTGTGCCACAGGGTCTGTCTGACCCTTGACAGTGGATCTGCCTCTAACCCCAACCTGAAACTACAGGCCAGAAATGAACTAAGGACTGCACAGAATTATACTCTCCCCTTATCCAATATCAACACAGTTACAGCCTACTCTGGCAGCACACAGAACTCAAAGTCAAAGTGACAATTGTAGGTGCAGGGAGCCAGGGCCGGCCATATTCATCAGAAAACAAGAACAATTGAACATAGCATGGGTATTGTTATGGTGACATGGTACCCTCATTCGTGTCCTGTGAAGAAGTCGAACGTAGTGTGCGCTCTTGTTAAGTAGCTAATCAAGCAAAATAAGTGTGTGTGTGTCTTATTCACAACATCTGAATGTAATTCAAGGGCACAGATGCTGCCTGCTGGACATCACAGAGACACACTTCCTTTGACACATCACAACTTCCTCCACAGACAGCTGTAGGCATTCACGGCTCCAGAATAATGCTAACGAGGTCCTCCATTCCAAAACGGCAGCATAACTTACAGCACAATGGCTTGTGCCATGGTTCAGATGGTTAAGCAGGACGCACTCTCGTGTTCTCTTGGCCTTTTCAACRTCAACATGTATTAATTGCTTCACTTAAACAGCTCTGAATCTCGTTTGCCTCGATTCATCACAGATCATCCCAGGTCATTCCTCAAAACATGTATTCATGACAAAGCCATGGAAGCATTCTCACATGCATTGCACAGATAGCAATCTGCAGATAAGTGGTGATGAAGAAAAGGCACTCTATAGCAAACTGCCTGCTCTTTCCCCTGCTTCACTATCCTATCTGCATGCAGGTCTCATCAATACTTTGACAGCTTAATCAGTTACTGGTGTCACCTGCATMATTTCTCTCCCCCTGCACATCATAATGCTAGGGGCTAGGGACAGGGGACAGGGGAGTAATCAGCCCATTCAACATCCAACCCGCTCCGAGGCTCTGGGGCTRTGTCCCAAATGGCACCCATACTACTCCCTACCTAGTGCACTAGTTTTGGCGTAACACAGTTTTTTTGACCCCCCCTCAAGGTTAGAGTTCGTCCCTCTCCTCCATAAAAAACAAATGTGGAATGCGTCAGCCAGACTTACATCGATGATAGTCTTTCTGTGGTACCAGGGCATGTAGCCTACAGTCTTGCTTTAGGCATTTTACATTTTTGTCATTTAGCAGACGCTCTTATCCAGAGAGACTTACAGCAGTGAGTGCGTACTTTAAGTCATGGATCAATATTTATTGGTAGGCCTATTTGGGGATTATTTTCTCAAGTTAAGCCTAACATTTCACAAAGCTATACACGGTGTCGCAAAGCTGCCAAGATTTAATGAAATGACTTGTTCAGTAATTCAAGTTAGAAATTCAAACATTGCAGATTGTAAAAATAAAAAAAGTCGATACAACAGCATACTAATCAGCAACCAATATGTTTGATTTGCTTGAGCCCTTAAGAACTGTTATCCACTAAAGATGATCTGTTTGCATCGGCCAATTCATTTCCTGTCCAGTATCCAGATTAACTATATAGGAAGCTCTGGGATAGGTCATCTCTTTCCGTAACGTGTTGAGGCCGGAAAATAAGGGGAACGCGAGAGGCTCAATTAAAGATGTTACAGAACTGCCACTCCCTTCTTCCCAGTTTCCCTGATGTTGCTACGGCAATCAAGCTGTTTTTACCATTTTGTCACTTCTGCGGAGAGATCGCTTTCTAAACTAAAACTCTACCTAAGAACAATGCGTTAAACTCTCGGTCTGATATGTGCTTTTGAACCCCCGAGTAAGCTCCACTCATTACACCACCGGCACCRTCGGAGCCTTCACCACAGCATTTGTTCACCCATATCCCCTTACTTTCAATCAATGATTTCTATTTCAAGGCCTGAGGCACTTTGATCAGTCACATTCTTGACGCCCAAGAAACAAATACTTAGCCTCCTAGTGCATATGGAAATGAAAAAGGTTCATGAATGACTTTTTTGAGGATAAAAAAAAAGTGACTATCGATGACAGGCACACGGGCCCCCACGCCGTGCAGGGGCTGCGCCAGTTGCTCTGGTCAAAAGTAGTGCACTACAAAGGGAATAGGGTGCCATTTGGGACACAGCCCAGAGGGCTCCAGGGCAGCTTACTCAGGCAGAACCACATGTGCTGAGGGTAATTTGGTGCACCAGTGATTCCATTTGATGTTTTATGGTGCCTGATGTTTAGGGTAATTTCCCTGTGCATAGAGAGAGACTGTGGTCACAAGTGACAATGGTTTGAAAACTCAGGGTGTTAGACAGAGTATTGGTACAGTTTACAGAGTCTGTAGTGCTTCTATTTCCCAAGGAAATATGACACAAGAATAAAAAATAAAAGCACATTTTGTGGGAGAGACATGCAAATATTCCTGCTCTAGCTCTATTTAAAAAAAGAAAGACTGGATATCGCCACACTGAACCATGTCGAGAAAACAAACATTCCCACAGTCTAATGTTTGAGAGGAGCACACACTGTAACGAGCGTGCTGAGAGTCGGGAAGCAAGTTCAGAGAGTGCGTGTTTTAATAAATAAACACAACATAATACAAAAATAAGAAACACGAACAACGCACAGACATGACGCAGGAGCAGAAACAACGACGCCTGGGGAAGGAACCTAAGGGAGAGACATATATAGGGAAGGCAATCAGGGAAGTGATGGAGCCCAGGTGAGTCTGATGGCGCGCAGGTGCGCGTAACGATGGGGACAGGTGTGCGCCATAACGAGCAGCCTGGTGACCTAGAGGTCGGAGAGGGAGCGCACGTGACACGCAGTCTCTTTCTGAGCGTGGACCTCGTAAAGGGCTGATAGAGCCACCATTGTCCACGGCCAGACCACAGAATGAGAGTGAATGAGAGGAAGACTAACATTTTGGTAGGTAGTAGGTTGCTGTTAACAACGCACTTACATATTGCATTGTGTGTGTATTGTGAGACGAAGAACCTATGGATTTTCCCCCTTCTTCCTGAGGGGAGTTCACTTCCTCGTCTGTTCCGACCCCTTGGCCTGTACGGCTCCCTCCCGCTCCAGGGCACTTGTCCAAACTCTTCCAGTTGTATGCCTCTTGAATGAGCAGGGCAAGCCCATCATCACATCAACACAACTCATGTATGGGAATCAAAACAAATTCCTGTCGTGCAATAGTGAGACGGAGCATGAAGTAAGCAACCGGGGATGTTGACTCACCGTCAGAGTGCATTGCTTTCGAACAGTCTTGATGTTGAAGGGTCTGGGGTGGCTCTTTTAAACATGTGGGATTTAGTGTATAAGGCTATTTCTATTTCGTTACATTGACGTCACATTAACGTTACATTGACATTGTATTGTAATGAGCGATCTTTTCACTGTTAAATTGGTGTGTGAAACTTATACTGTAGCCTATGTAATGTTAGGTTAATTTACAAGCAGAGTTGAAACATTAAAGAAATGCTCCGGTACTTTAGCGACTATGAATTAATTGTTTTAAACCTCCCGCTTTGGGCTGAAAATGTCATACATGCATAATCTATGAGCAGAGTTACTGTCGTACCTAAATTAGCCACAAAATCCCTAGTTTGAAAGCGACCGTTTTCTTGAAGCTGTGCCATGCCATTTTCCCTACATTTCCCCCCATGTTGGCCCGCCCCCTAGCAATTTGAGTTCTATGAGCTTCAGCGCCTCACATTTAAGTGACAGCTGGCAAGAGGTCTGCCCAGCGTTATCCAATGAGGTTGCAGGGCAAGTCCAACAACTCAATGGACACAGCAAAGAGAGAGAGAGAGAGCAATGATGTGGTGAACATATATGATGTAGTACGCAACTTTCGGGGACCACTTTTGGATCGTGAGTGCTACTTTTAGAAATACTGGCTAAAAAGTATACATGAATCTCTTTAAGGGGCAATCTGCAGTTAAGCGGTCACCCCCCACCTCTGATGAGGGATGGGACTGGAAAAATGATACCCCTCTAAAATTCATAGACAGAGCTATGGATGTAGGGACTGCCCATCTGTGATCAAAATGATAGTTTTGATCATTTGATCATCACCGGCCGTGATTGGGAGTCCTATAAGGCGGTGCACAATTGGCCCAGTGTTGTCCGGATTTGGCTGGTGTAGGCCGTCATTGTAAATAAGAATTTGTTCTTAACTGACTTGCTTAGTTAAATAAAGGTAAAATATATATAAATGTTTTTTAAATACAGTGTTTGTTTTCAATTACATTGTTTACAAACAAAGGAATAAAACAAGCTTTTATTTTGGGTTCTGATTGGGTAAGACAATTGAACTAGGCTCATGAGGAATTTATAAGTTATATTCTTCAAAAATCTATTCTTCAAAAATATAGTGAATTTAAAAGTCAATTTTTTTTTGCCGCAATCACAGATTGCACCTTTAACAATCTGGTTTACGATATTGAGCTGATGCACAGGCTCCATTAAATCACTCTACAGAGAATGATTCCATTGTGACCATCAAACCAGTTTTATTGCACTCAGCAGTGAAAAGTATGACTGAATATTATGGATTTATTTCATGCACAAGAGTAAAATCACTATTCATCTATTCACCGCTGGTAACATCCCTTTTAAATGATGATGGCATACTGATGGAGATGCATGGTTATATACAGTTGAAGTCGGAAGTTTACAAACACCTTAGCCAAATTGTCACGGCCGTAAAAAGAAGTGGACCAAAGTGCAGCGTGGTGAGCGTACATTTCTCTTTTTATTTAAAATGTCGCCAACAAAACAACAAACGGAAAACAACCGTGAAGCTTACAGGGCAAAGTGCCACTAACAAAGATAACTACCCACACTGAAAGGAGGGAAAAAGGGCTACCTAAATATGATTCCCAATCAGAGACAACGATAGACAGCTGTCCCTGATTGAGAACCATACCCGGCCAAAACATAGAAATAAAGAAACATAGAAAACAAAACATAGAATGCCCACCCCAAATCACACCCTGACCAAACCAACTAGAGACATAAAAAGGCTCTCTAAGGTCAGGGCGTGACACAAATACATTTAAACTCAGTTTTTCACAATTCCTGACATATAATCCTAGTAAAACTTCCCTGTCTTAGGTCAGTTAGGATCACCACTTTATTTTAAGAATGTGAAATGTCAGAATAATAGCATTTATTTCAGCTTTTATTTATTTCATCACATTCCTTAGTGGGTTAGAAGTTTACATACACTCAATTAGTATTTGGTAGCATTGCCTTTAAATTGTTTAACTTGGGTCAAACGTTTCGGGTAGCCTTCCACAAGCTTCCCACAATAAGTGGTGTAACAGAGCTGGTGTAACTGAGTCAGGTTTGTAGGCCTCTTTGATCGCACATGCTTTTTAAGTTCTGCCCACACATTTTCTATAGGATTGAGGTCAGGGCTTTGTGATGGCCATTACAATACCTTGCCTTTGTTGTCCTTAAGCCATTTTGCCACAACCTTGGAAGTATGCTTGGGGTCATTGTCCATTTGGAAGACCCATTTGCAACCAAGCTTCACCTTCCTGACTGATGTCTTGAGATGTTGCTTCAATATATCCACATAATTTTCCTCCCTCATGAGGCCCTCTATTTTGTGAAGTGCACCAGTCCCTCCTGCAGCAAAGCACACCCACAACATGATGCTGCCACCCCCGTGCTTCACGGTTGGGATGGTGTTCTTCAGCTTGCAAGCCTCCCCCTTTTTCCTCCAAACATAACAATGGTCATTATGGCCAAACAGTTCTATTTTTGTTTCATCAGACCAGAGAACATTTCTCCAAAAAGTACGATCTTTGTCCCCATGTGCAGTTCCAAACCGTAGTCTGGCTTTTTTATGGCTGTTTTGGAGCAGTGGTTTCTTCCTTGCTGAGCGGACTTTCAGGTTATGTCGATATAGGACTCGTTTTATTGTGGATATAGATACTTTTGTACCTGTTTCCTCCAGCATCTTCACAAGGTCCTTTGCTGTTGTTCTGGGATTGATTTGCACTTTTCGCACTAAATCACGTTCATCTCTAGGAGACAGAACGTGTCTCCTTCCTGAGCGGTATGGCTGCGTGGTCCCATGGTGTTTATACTAGCGTACTATTGTTTGTACAGATGAATATGGAACCTTCAGGTGTTTGGAAATTGCTCCCAAGGATGAACCAGACTTGTGAAGGTAAACACATTTTTTCTGAGGTCTTGGCTGATTTCTTTTTGATTTTCCCATGATGTCAAGCAAAGAGGCACTGAGTTTGAAGGTAGGCCTTGAAATACATCCACAGGTACACCTCTAATTGACTCAAATTATGTCAATTAGCCTATCAGAAGCTTCTAAAGCCATGACATCATTTTCTGGAATTTTCCAAGCTGTTTAAAGGCACAGTCAACTTAGTGTATGTAAACTTCTGACCCACTGGAATTGTAATACAGTGAAATCTGTCTGTAAACAATTGTTGGAAAAATGACTTGTGTCATGCACAAAGTAGATGTCCTAACCGACTTGCCAAAACTATAGTTTGTTAACAAGACATTTGTGGAGTGGTTGAAAAACGATTTTTAATGACTCCAACCTAAGTGTATGTAAACTTCCGACTTCAACTGTATATTCTGCATAGCTACATCTGAAATACTGCATTGCTGCAACAGTAAAAAACTAAATATTTCTATGTTTTATTGTCACATACACTGGATAGATCAGGTGAAATGTGTTGTTTTATAGGGTCAGCCAAAGTAGTACAGCGCCTCTGGAGAAAATTAGGGTTAAGTTCCTTGCTAAAGGGCCGTTGTAAGGAGGAGCCCAAGGCGCAGCGTGGTAAGCGTAAATTCTTCTTTATTATAAGAACGAACACTGAACAAACGAACAAAATAACAAAACGAACCGTGAAGCTAATATGAGTAGTGCAGACAGGCAACTAAACATAGAACAAGAACCCACGAACACCAACAGGAAAATGGCTACCTAAATATGATCCCCAATCAGAGACAACGATAAACAGCTGCCTCTGATTGGGAACCATATCAGGCCACCATAGACATACAAATCACCTAGACCTACAAAAAACCCTAGACAATACAAAACTAGCATACCCACCCTAGTCACACCCTGACCTAACCAAAATATAAAGAAAACAGAGATATCTCAGGTCAGGGCGTGACAACAACGACAGATTTTTCACCTTGTTGGCTCGGGTATTCAAACCAGCGATGTTTTGGTTACTAGCCCAACGCTCTAAAGCTTCTATAACACTATAACATTATATTGTCATTGATAATACACTCCCACTATGTCTGGTGGAATGATCATAGGACAGGCCTACATACATATCCGACTGTACATATGATACATGCCTAATCGGCTGTTCATACACTGTAACAGAAATCTGTCATTTATACAGTCCTTTTGAGTATTATCAACAGTAAAAAACTCTGAAATGTTTTACTGCAGCATACTGTAAATTATGGTGCATTGTGGGAAAATGTTGTGGGCGGGGAAAGAATTGCTGTATTTCCAATGGCACTGTAATCAACCTCACAAAATACAGTGCCGTACGGTATCTTTGTAGCGGCAAAAGCCTTTTGACCACTAGTAGGTGCATGGTTTGTTGTTTCTGGCTCATTATTAACATATGTTGAGGTGTGCCTTGTAAGAGGCTATATTTGTTGCACCCATGAGTGAGAATGCTGTACCAATTTAACTCCTATGTAGTTATAGTGCCCCATCAGTTTGTATAGGGGACATAATGGAGTGGCAGCAAGTCTTAAACCTTAAATGGTTGAGCATTTTCCCATGTCCTTTTGTTCTATTTTGCCCTGTAGTTGCTGCAAGTTTCGAAGCCTTCATTAAGGCCTCTAGACGTGCCACCAAATATTCTTGAATATGGTGTAATGTGTAAACACTTTACCTAGCAGCCAACCTGCTTGCACCAATCGCTTGTAATTACAGTAAAATACTGTGAAATACAAACCCTTTCCCTTAATGAATTTCATTCATTCATTCCGATTAAGGTAGAGTTTACTTTTTTACAGTATAATACAGTCAATTTTACAGTATTGTACTGTGTGTCATTACACAGTATTGTACTGTGTGTCATTACACAGTACTTGCTTTGATACCATATTTATATTACAGAAGGTGTACTGTAATATGAAATACATAATTTGAAATGCCACCTAGCTGCCTGTAAGCTACTGTGAAAACCATGGTAACCCCTTTAGTGTAGGGATACATACATAACCGATTCAAGGCAACACAGTAAGGGCGATGCCTGCCCTGCACACTATATCTCCATATTGCACAGATCAGCATGTTCCTATCAGGGTGGGGCCCACAAGGTCAGATGGTGCCTCTCCTGGTTTCTCTGCATTTAATCTGTTTCCCAAAATCATTTCCAAGAGAGGAGATTAAGATTCCGGGGATTACATTACTGTATGAAGGATGAGCACCTGCAGTGGGGGATGGCAAAAAGAAAATAATCCACACAGAAAGAAATAATCTGCCCTAAAGATATGATAGAGGAGATCCAAGAGAGAGGATGCTCGCCCCACTGCAAAAGAATGCCTTAACATCCTGGTTGCTCATATTTAAATGATTCGGTGGAAAACGGTGTGGCTAATAGCCATCACTCCTAATTTGTGATACCAGGAATAATGAATACAGTGGGAACTGAAGCATGGTAAACCTTTTTATTCAACTTCCCAGAGCTATTTTACACAACACCAGAATGTTAATGTCACCTTTCTGTGTTATATCCTTTCTGTATTCTTGTGATCTTTCCTCTCTGAGTTCACCAACCGTCAGGGGAAAAACAAGTCCTGCGGGGGCAGGGAGTACAGTACACATTCTTCTTCACCTCACAGCTGGGGGAGATGTTTTACCTTTAACCTTTCACTGCAGTGGGCTAAATCAGGGTCACACAGAGTGATTCTTGGTAGTCTTAAACAAATCTACTTTGAAACAAAAGTATACACCTCGCACACATGGTTATGGGTTTAAAAGCCTGTACCATGTCAGATATAGAGTTGAAATGTATTACATTTTGAGTTTGCATCCCAATATTATACTTTATATACATCACGGAAGACTGAAATATAACAAAACCGTTTGACTTAGAAACACCAGATTTTCTGCGTTACATTTTTTTGTTTTGTTTATTAATTATGAAAAATATGAATGACATTCCACCTATGAGGCCACTTGAGGGTGATTTGGTCAGGTGACTGCAGGATAGGGCTACTTGGTGACACAAGGTACTGCTATTGACCTGACCTCTTGACAAATGTCTTCTGACAAACATTACGTAGTATGGGAGGTCTGAGTTCTTGGTCTGAATTCACACTGTCTAAGGCTGCGTTTACAAAGSCAGCCCAATTCTGATTCTTATTTTTTTTCAGTAATTGGTCTTTTGACCAATCAGATCAGCTCTGAAAAAGATCTGATGTGAAAAGATCTGATGTGATTGGTCAAAAGTGCGGTTAGTGTAAAAAAAAAAATCGGAATTGGGCTGTCTTTGTAAACGCAGCCTACGAGTATTGCTGATGTAGATCAGGTTTCCCCTGTTCAGATAATCGTATTCATTATGATCTAAAAAGGCACCACTCCTACTCTGAGACACTTTATAAATACCTTCTGACTTGTGCTCCTTCTCAAAACCAAAATCAAAAGGCAAGTGTCCCTTTGGAGTCATTTGACTCACTTCTGTCAATACAAACAACAATGCTTCCACCGAGACAGATGGTTCCTAATGCAGTAAGAGACACAATGCATCGAGCAGTCCCGGTCTCCATGTAACTCTACCGTACTCTGGGGACTCATTCACCGTAGTGGCCGTAAAGAGAAAAGCTCAGAGAAATTAAAGGGAAGTTTCACCCTGTCAGAGAGCCAGGTCATGAAATCTGCTTTGCTACAGATGTAGGGTCTTAATTTGAGCCAGTTTGCTACAGTGGGAAAATAATCCTGCAGCAACAGGAAATGTGAATTATTATGTGGATTATAATTAACGGACATTTTTGTAAGGGGTTGATACATTTTCCTTTAGGGCAAATCAAATCTGAAATTTCAAAGTGGAAATTACAAACTTTAGAATCCTTTTTAAAACTAACACACTACAAATTTGCATTTCCTGCTGTGCGGGAAAATTCTCAGCAACAACAGAGAGATCAAATTAAGTACACAAACAAATAGAGCCTTTAACTTTGAAAAATATTTACCACTTAGCAGATACCTTTTTTAATCCAAAGTGATTTACAATAAAATATGATCCTAGAAAAGGATGTGCAATCATGCAAACATGGCCCTGGACCAAGAACCATAAAACATAAAGACCTTATCCCTTTTTGATTTCTCTTTTCTAGCAGGCGGAATTCAATGTTCTTCTGGACAGACTTAACAGCTGCGAAACACTCTCTCAAGGACACGTGTGTAGAAGCAGGCAGTACATTAGGCTACCAAGCAGGTCAGGAAAAGACCCCAGGGTGACACCACCACATCTCCAAGGGTCACCTGGAGTCCCAAATGTCCTACAGCTGTGCAAATAGCACTTAATAAAAATACACACCATGCAGAAACATAAAGAGTGAGTGTGAAATCATGACGAACAGATACCATGTGTGGTGTGTTATAAATCAGAAAGGGGGTTGAATGGAGCAGCAGAATCCCTGGGGGACAGACAGATGTCTGGACAGCATTCACACCCGACACGAATCAGCTCAGGCTGGAAGAAGGGGCTAACATCTGCTAATGTACTGCTCTGGACACTATTTTCTATTTATGTCATCTGTCTGTCTGCTGCCATTGCCCACATCTGCACTGTATTTCACACACATACACACTGGATGGGCTGGCCGTGCCAACGGAGGCAGCAGACAAACAGGCCTCTGACACACTGACGGAGAGGGAGAGGAGCGAGACGGAGAATGGCTCTCCCATCAGTGAAGTAGATCCACCGTCAATCCCTGAGGGACAGGWGAGTTATGTTTGTGAGGATTCAATCTGTTCTGTCAAAGCAGTCCAGCCCTGTCCAGTCCAGCGTGCTACTGGACAAATGAAAGCCGACAGAGAGCAGTAAATAAAACGCTGGGAAAAAAGTGTTATTTGTCACATGCACAAGTACAGTAAAATGCCTAACTTGCAAACCAGACCCAACAGTGCAGTATTCAATATCCAAAAGGTATAACTTATAAGAAAATTTTTATAAATAAAAAAACACGATAAATACACTATACAGTATATACGAAAGTATGTCGACACACCTTCAAATTAGTGGATTCGGCTATTTCAGCCACACCCGTTGCTGGCAGGTGTATAAAATCGAGCACACACCCATGCAATCTCCATAGGGAAACATTGGCAGTAGAATGGCCTTACTGAAGAGCTCAGTGACTTTCATCGTGGCACAGTCATAGAATTACACCTTTTCCAACAAATCAAATCAAAGTCAGTTCATCACATTTCTGCCTTGCTAGAGCTGCAACGGTCAACTGTAAGTGCTGTTATTGTGAAGTGGAAACGTCTAGGAGCGACAACGACTCAGCCGCGAAGTGGTAAGCCACATAAGCTCACAGAACGGGACAGCCGAGTGATGAAGCGCATAAAAATCGTCTGTCCTCGGTTGCAACACTCACCAAGTTCCAAACTGCTTCTGGAAGCTTCGTCAGCACAAGAACTGTTAGTCGGGAGCTTCATGAAATGGCTTTCCATGGCCGAGCAGCCGCACACAAGCCTAAGATCACCATGCGCAATGCCAAGAGTCGGCTGGTGTGGTGTAAAGCTCGCCTCCACTACAGTACAGTTGAAGTCGGAAGTTTACGTACACCTTAGCCAAATACATTTAAACTCAGTTTTTCACAATTCCTGACATTTAATCCTAGTAAAAATTCCCTGTCTTAGGTCAGTTAGGATGACCACTTTATTTTAAGAATGTGAAATGTCAGAATAATAGGAGAGAGAATGATTTATTTCAGCTTTTATTTAGAAGTATACATACACTGAATTAGTATTTGGTAGCATTGCCTTTAAATTGTTTAACTTGGGTCAAATGTTTTGGGTAGCCTTCCACAAGCTTCCCACAATAAGTTGGGTGAATTTTGTCCCATCCCTCCTGAGAGAGCTTGCTCGCACATGCTTTTTCAGAATCTGCCCACAAATTTTCTATAGGATTGAGGTCAGCGCTTTGTGATGGCCACTCCAATACATTGACTTTGTTGTCCTTAAGCCATTTTGCCACAACTTTGAAAGTATGCTTGGGGTCATTGTCCATTTGGAAGACCCATTTGTGACCAAGCTTTAACTTCCTGACTGATGTCTTGAGATGTTGCTTCTATTCTGCATAGCTACATCTGAAAACTGCATTGCTGCAACAGTAAAAAACTAAATATTTCTATGTTTATTGTCACATACACTGGATAGATCAGGTGAAAGTGTTGTTTTATAGGGTCAGCCAAAGTAGACAGCGCCTCTGGAGAAAATTAGGGTTAAGTTCCTTGCTAAAGGCCGTTGTAAGGAGGAGGCCAAGGCGCAGCGTGGTAAGCGTAAATTCTTCTTTATTATAAGAACGAACACTGAACAAACGAACAAAATAACAAAACGAACCGTGAAGCTAATATGAGTAGTGCAGACAGGCAACTAAACATAGAACAAGAACCCACGAACACCAACAGGAAAATGGCTACCTAAATATGATCCCCAATCAGAGACAACGATAAACAGCTGCCTCTTGATTGGGAACCATATCAGGCCACCATAGACATACAAATCACCTAGACCTACAAAAAACCCTAGACAATACAAAACTAGCTAACCCACCCTAGTCACACCCTGACCTAACCAAAATATAAAGAAAACAGAGATATCTCAGGTCAGGGCGTGACAACAACGACAGATTTTTCACCTTGTTGGCTCGGGTATTCAAACCAGCGATGTTTTGGTTACTAGCCCAACGCTCTAAAGCTTCTATAACACTATAACATTATATTGTCATTGATAATACACTCCCACTATGTCTGGTGAATGATCATAGGACAGGCCTACATACATATCCGACTGTACATATGATACATGCCTAATCGGCTGTTCATACACTGTAACAGAAATCTGTCATTTATACAGTCCTTTTGAGTATTATCAACAGTAAAAAACTCTGAAATGTTTTACTGCAGCATACTGTAAATTATGGTGCATTGGGGAAATGTTGTGGGCGGGGAAAGAATTGCTGTATTTCCAATGGCACTGTAATCAACCTCACAAAATACAGTGCCGTACGGTATCTTTGTAGCGGCAAAAGCCTTTTGACCACTAGTAGGTGCATGGTTGTTGTTTCTGGCTCATTATTAACATATGTTGAGGTGTGCCTTGTAAGAGGCTATATTTGTTGCACCCATGAGTGAGAATGCTGTACCAATTTAACTCCTATGTAGTTATAGTGCCCCATCAGTTTGTATAGGGGACATAATGGAGTGGCAGCAAGTCTTAAACCTTAAATGGTTGAGCATTTTCCCATGTCCTTTTGTTTCTATTTTGCCCTGTAGTTGCTGCAAGTTTCGAAGCCTTCATTAAGGCCTCTAGACGTGCCACCAAATATTCTTGAATATGGTGTAATGTGTAAACACTTTACCTAGCAGCCAACCTGCTTGCACCAATCGCTTGTAATTACAGTAAAATACTGTAAATACAAACCCTTTCCCTTAATGAATTCATTCATTCATTCGATTAAGGTAGAGTTTACTTTTTTACAGTATAATACAGTCAATTTTACAGTATTGTACTGTGTGTCATTACACAGTATTGTACTGTGTGTCATTACACAGTACTTGCTTTGATACCATATTTATATTACAGAAGGTGTACTGTAATATGAAATACATAATTTGAAATGCCACCTAGCTGCCTGTAAGCTACTGTGAAAACCATGGTAACCCTTTAGTGTAGGATACATACATAACCGATTCAAGGCAACACAGTAAGGGCGATGCCTGCCCTGCACACTATATCTCCATATTGCACAGATCAGCATGTTCCTATCAGGGTGGGCCCACAAGGTCAGATGGTGCCTCTCCTGGTTTCTCTGCATTTAATCTGTTTCCCAAAATCATTTCCAAGAGAGGAGATTAAGATTCCGGGGATTACATTACTGTATGAAGGATGAGCACCTGCAGTGGGGGATGGCAAAAAGAAAATAATCCACACAGAAAGAAATAATCTGCCCTAAAGATATGATAGAGGAGATCCAAGAGAGAGGATGCTCGCCCCACTGCAAAAGAATGCCTTAACATCCTGGTGCTCATATTTAAATGATTCGGTGGAAAACGGTGTGGCTAATAGCCATCACTCCTAATTTGTGATACCAGGAATAATGAATACAGTGGGAACTGAAGCATGGTAAACCTTTTTATTCAACTTCCCAGAGCTATTTTACACAACACCAGAATGTTAATGTCACCTTTCTGGGTTATATCCTTTCTGTATTCTTGTGATCTTTCCTCTCTGAGTTCACCAACCGTCAGGGGAAAAACAAGTCCTGCGGGGGCAGGGAGTACAGTACACATTCTTCTTCACCTCACAGCTGGGGGAGATGTTTTACCTTTAACCTTTCACTGCAGTGGGCTAAATCAGGTCACACAGAGTGATTCTTGGTAGTCTTAAACAAATCTACTTTGAAACAAAAGTATACACCTCGCACACATGGTTATGGGTTTAAAAGCCTGTACCATGTCAATATAGAGTTGAAATGTATTACATTTTGAGTTTGCATCCCAATATTACACTTTATATACATCACGGAAGACTGAAATATAACAAAACCGTTTGACTTAGAAACACCAGATTTTCTGCGTTACATTTTTTTGTTTTGTTTATTAATTATGAAAAATATGAATGACATTCCACCTATGAGGCCACTTGAGGGTGATTTGGTCAGGTGACTGCAGGATAGGGCTACTTGGTGACACAAGGTACTGCTATTGACCTGACCTCTTGACAAATGTCTTCTGACAAACATTACGTAGTATGGGAGGTCTGAGTTCTTGGTCTGAATTCACACTGTCTAAGGCTGCGTTTACAAAGCCAGCCCAATTCTGATTCTTATTTTTTTTCAGTAATTGGTCTTTTGACCAATCAGATCAGCTCTGAAAAAGATCTGATGTGAAAAGATCTGATGTGATTGGTCAAAAGTGCGGTTAGTGTAAAAAAAAAATCGGAATTGGGCTGTCTTTGTAAACGCAGCCTACGAGTATTGCTGATGTAGATCAGGTTTCCCTGTTCAGATAATCGTATTCATTATGATCTAAAAAGGCACCACTCCTACTCTGAGACACTTTATAAATACCTTCTGACTTGTGCTCCTTCTCAAAACCAAAATCAAAAGGCAAGTGTCCCTTTGGATCATTTGACTCACTTCTGTCAATACAAACAACAATGCTTCCACCGAGACAGATGGTTCCTAATGCAGTAAGAGAACACAATGCATCGAGCAGTCCCGGTCTCCATGTAACTCTACCGTACTCTGGGACTCAGTTCACAAGCAAAGAGGCACTGAGTTTGAAGGTTGGCCTTGAAATACATCCAAAGGTACACCTCCAATTGACTCAAATTATGTCAATTATCCTATCAGAAGCTTCTAAAACCATGACATCATTTCTGGAATTTTCCAAGCTGTTTAAAGGCACAGTCAACTTAGTGTATGTAAACTTCTGACCCACTGGAATTGTGATACAGTGAATTATAAGTGAAATAATCTGTCTGTAAACAATTGTTGGAAAAATGTCTTGTGTCATGCACAAAGTAGATGTCCTAACCCGACTTGCCAAAACTATAGTTTGTGAACAAGAAATGTGTGGAGTGGTTGAAAAACGAGTTTTAATGACGCCAACCTAAGTGTGTGTAAACTTCCGACTTCAACTGTAGGTATGGATTAGGAGAAAGTGACTGGTAGCAGAATAAATGATAATAATAATAACACTCATTATAATAATAATAATAGTAAACAGTATGACAGCAGCATAAGTGGTGGGTGTGGGTGTGTGCGTGGTGGTTAGTGTCTGTATGTATGGAAGTGTACGTGGTGGGTGTTAGCAAATATTGTTTTATAACTAAACCAAGATAGACCACAGCCTGTCGTTTCAAATGGGAACAAATGAGCCATAGTAGGCAGAACAAGCAAAGAGGTGGGTATCATATTGGCGTGTTCTAGCGTGTATTTCCATATTTCCATTGGGGAATATAGGAAGTGCACGTGTGCAATAACTCAATTTGCCTTTGCAATTTTTTGAAACTTTGACAAAGGGTAACTGAAAACTTTGTTTGTAACAGATTGTAGTTGTGGGAAGAGAAAATTGTATTGAGATCAAATGTTTCATCGAAGAGTAAATGAACAGAATGTCGGCCAAAATCCATCTTGTTCTGTCTTCTCCCACGGCCGGGCACTGGGTTTCCTCTCACTGCCATATATGGTAGTGAGAGGAAACGCCAACCGGATGCTTCACATCTACACTGTACCAGTCAAAAGTTTGGACAGAACTACTCATTCAAGGGTTTTTCTTTATTTTACTATTTTCTACATTGTAGAATAATAGTGAAGATATCAAAACTATAAAATAACACATCATGTAATGACAATAAAAAGTGTTAAACAAATCAAAATATATTTGAGATTTGAGATTATTCAAAGTAGCCACCCTTTGCCTTGATGACAGCTTTGCACACTCTTGGCATTCTCTCAACCAGCTTCACCTGGAATGCTTTTCCAACAGTCTTGAAGGACTTCCTACATACGCTGAGCACTTGTTGGTTGCTTTTCCTTCACTCTGTGGTCCAACTCATCCCAAACCATCTTAATTGGGTTGAGGTTGGGTGATTGTGGAGGCCAGGTCATCTGATGCAGCACTCCATCATTCTCTTTCTTGGTCAAATAGCCCTTACACAGCCTGGAGGTGTGTTTTGGGTCATTGTCATGTTGAAAAACAAATGATAGTCCCACTAAGAGCAAACCAAATGGGCAAACCAGATGGGATGGAGCATCGCTGCAGCATGCTGGTTAAGTGTGCCTTGAATTCTAAATAAATCAGACAGTCACCAGCAAAGCACCCCCACTCCATCACACCTCCTCCTCCATGCTTCACGGTGGGAACCACACATGCGGAGATCATCCGTACACCTACTCTGCGTCTCACAAAGACACAGCGGTCGGAACCAAAAATCTCAAATTTGGACTCATCAGACCAAAGGACAGATTTCCACCGGTCTAATGTCCATTGCTCGAGTTTCTTGGCCCAAGCAAGTCTCTTCTTATTATTGGTGTTCTTTAGTAGTGGTTTCTTTGCAGCAATTCGACCATGAAGGCCTGATTCACGCAGTCGCCTCTGAACAGTTGATGTTGAGATTTGTCTGTTATTTGAACTCTTATCCTCTGCAGCGGAGGTAACTTTGGGTCTTTTTTTCCTGTGGCGGTCCTCATGAAAGCCAGTTTCATCATAGCGCTTGAAGAAACATTCAAAGTTCATGAAATTTTCCGGATTGACTKACCTTCATGTCTTAAAGTAATGATGGACTGTCGTTTCTCTTTGCTTATTTGAGCTGTTCTTGCCATAATATGGACTTGGTCTTTTACCATAAAAGGCTATCTTCTGTATAGCACCATTACCTTGTCACAATACAACTGATTGGCTCAAAGGCATTGAGAAGGAAARAAATTTCACAAAGTAACTTTTAACAAGGCACACCTGTTAATTGAAATGCATTCCAGGTGACTACCTCATGAAGCTGGTTGAGAGAATGCCAAGAGTGTGCAAAGCTATCATCAAGGCAAACGGTGGCTACTTTGAAGAATCTMAAATATAAAATATAACACTTTTTTGGTTACTACATGATTCCATATGTGTTATTTCATAGTGCTGATGTCTTCACTATTATTCTACAACGTAGAAAATAGCAAAAAATAAAGAAAAACCCTGGAATGAGTAGGTGTGTCCAAACTTTTGACTGGTACTGTACATCTGGTGAAATATCTGGCTCATTGTTTAATCTGTGGTGTTAGTGTGTGTGTGTGCAAGAATGTGAGTGTAGACGTGATATGTGGATATACATGTAAACAGGGCTGAAAAGTGACTGGTAGCAGGAATATATAAATACTGATGGTAATATATTAATGGTAATATATACATGTAAACAGGGCTGAAAAGTGACTGGTAGCAGGAATATATAAATACTGATGGTAATATATTAATGGTAATATATACATGTAAACAGTAGTAATAGTGACCAGAAGCAGGATAAATAGATAGATACTAATGGTAATGTCAATCAATAATCAATGAACAGCAGCGTAGCGGTAGGAATAAATGTAATCAATAATCATTTTAGCAGCAGCTTAGGTGTGAGGGGGAGCAGTAGTTGTTAGCCGATAACCAGGAGATAGAAGATGTTTAGAGCCTTGATGCACCGGTACCGCCTGCCGGACAGGAGCATGGAGAACAGTCCATGTCTCTGGTGGCTGGAGTCTTTTGCAATTTCTCAGGCCTTTCTCAGACACCACCTGACATGTACGTCCTGGATGGCTGGGAGCTTACCCCCAGTGATGCGCTGGGCTGTCCGCACCACCCTCTGTAGGGTCTTCCGGTCGAGGGCGGCGCAGTTGCCATACCAGATGGCGATATAACCAGTCAGGATGCTCTCGATGGTGCAGCTGTAAAAGTTCCTAAGGATCTAAGGGAGAAGAGGCACTGCCGTGCCTTCTTCACGACTGTGCTGATGTGAGAGGGCTTGCATTTATTGATCCCTGTTTTGCGTTTGTTTACCTGGAAAAGGGCTTTATTTGTGTATAACTGTAAAAATAAAAAAATTWAAGTTAAAAAAAGGCCCTTCTTTTCAGCCAATCAGAGTGCTTGAATGGACATTTGGACAATGGCTTCGCCCACTCTAGCTCAGTGTTGTTCCAAGAAGAAGACGCACGTTTCGGCTGACGACCAAGTTTACTATTTACTCTAGGAACATTGTGCGTGCATCCAAGAAAAAACACAAGACATTCTGAGTATCACCAGTCGAATCCTAAATAACTAAAGAGTGTGTGTGTGTTAATACTATGTGTGATGGTGACGAAGATAAAACTGTGAAGCATCCGTACTGTTCTCGCCAGACAGCCTGTCTTGAGTCGGAACCTTAACAATCAGCATTAAGTACTAGTGGGTGACGGCGTCCGAAGCCAACCGCTCAGATGAGCTCCAGCTAGCCGTTTTTTCAATAACCAACCTGATTAGAACGTTGAACTAACGATTGTAGACAGTAGAGAGCTTTATTACTAACGACTGTGTAGGCCTATATTACACAGAGAGGGATATTAGTCAGCCAATCAGTGGCTTCGACACGAGGATACCTGAGGCACTTCCTGTTCTTACACCCAATGGCCTTGAGTTATCTGGCAGTAGCCAAATGAAAATGAGACCCCCCCCTTCGGAAGATGAAATACGTTTCATAGGCAGTTAAGCACAGCACTTAAGCTGTCGAGGGTGTTCTACACTCATCACAATTCTCACCAGGAAGGGAGAAAAWCRTRCAGTSAAGSAAMACCTGGTATGGATGGKTGSTGACTTGCTCAGATTTCTAGCCTCATTCAGTAAAAGAAAGCTATCAACACTCTTCGAGGATGATTGTACGGGACACTGAAATGAGCGGTAAGCAAATTGCTACTTTTGTAAACAGTTTGTCTTCGCACTTCGCAACTTCGGTTACGTTACCGTACTATAGAATTCGGTTATTCGTTTTAGCTGGATGCTTTACCCAAAATGACATTCAGAGGACTGATAACTCACAGCCACGTCATGAGGCAAGGTCCCTTTGTTGTACTGCGACGTTTTCAGCTGGAGGTCAGAGCCGGCCAGAGAATGTGACCGGTCAGGTTAGCGTGTTGGTGGAGAATAATGACTCAGGCCACCACCGAGTAACGTCACACAGCGCACACACACACACGAAAACTCCTGTCCTCCATCCCTTTCTCCTTCCCTCCTTCCCACCAGAGGGCTAGGGGTGCGGCGCAATGACTCAGAGCCATCCAAATTGGGGCAGGGAGGTAGAGGACAGGGGGACGGGAGTTTGACTCAGCAAATCTAGCCTTCTCCCACAGGGCAGAGCAGCGCTGCACGCTACCCTGTCATGTGTCCTATTCCCCCTCTCATCTGAGTCCTACTGGTCTGACTAAGGGGACCGGGATATGAGGCTGGTCTGACTAAGGGGACAGGGATACGAGGCTGCTCTGGCCACTGGTCTGACTAAGGGGACCGGGATACGAGGCTGGTCTGGCCACTGGTAGCCCTCAAGGCCCCTGTGTCTAAGTAGAGGAACCCTGGTCACGTGGGGGGCCCCTCGTGGTGCCTTCATCCTGGTACTGAACCACAGTGATACCAGGTAAACGGCTCACCTATAGGAGGGTACAGAGCCACATGAAGGTTTACTAAGAGGTATAAACACTGAGAAACAGGGTATTTAGACTCTTCCATGTTTAAGGGGGCAAAGACAACGACGGATTTGTCTAAATAATCCATCATCAAAGTAACCCATGTGTGACGGCACAGTCTCATCAACCAAAAAAGCAGGGATTTCTTCAGTTCATCACAGGAAAACGATCTCTTCAACAGATCCTCAACAATTATTCAATGAGTGTTGAGTTACAATGGAATTACAGAACTCCCTTCTGAAATGTACGCACTTGCCACAGACATTATGTAACTAGAACTAAGCATCTCCAAGCAAACACCATTCCATCTTACTGCTACAGTCTGAACCAGAGAAAATAACTGTTATGAATTCTATTTTTATGGCCTGAAAAGCCTTCATAAAGCCACAGATGATATCTTAGTTACTCACAGGATCTTGGAGAAGAGAAGCAGGAAGTAGATCAGGGTCAAGGGTCATCAATCAGTTTACGCACTGTTCTGCCAGTTCAGTTCATCCCTGTAAAAGAGCAACACAGCAATGTTAAGTAAACGGCATTAGTAGCCAGCTAAACTAGAGCCAATGACCTATACAAGTGTAGGATCTTAATTTGAGCCAGTTTGCTACAGCAGGAAAATAATCCTGCAGCAACAGGAAGTGTGAATTATTATGTGAATTATAATGAATTGACATTTATTGTAGGGGTTGATCCATTTTTTGTTAGGGCAAGTTTGCATTTCCTGCTGCAGGAAAATACTCAGCAACAAAAGAGGGATCAAATTAAGATCCTACATCTGTACGAGAACTCAAAGAACAATGGGAATCGTGGGTATAACCTCGGTCGTCTGTAATGCCCTGAAGCATGGTGGCCAGGCTCACTCAGCTCAGTTTGTCAAAGAGGGTTTTAATACAGATTGGTAAAGTGGGGCATGGTAATGAGATAATAGTGCCAGGCTAATACTCTGATAACTCTGCTGGCCACTTCACGTCCCCCTCGACAGAGGGACTAGGGAGAGTGCAGGTCTGTAGAGTGGGACTAAAATAACCACTTCGGACAGGATGGACACTCTCATGACCAATGTTCCCTCTAATTTTCCCCGGCACTGAGCATATTTCAGGTCTGCTGAGCGCAAACTTGAACGTTGTGAAAATTCTGTGCAAATTCCAGTGTGTGTTTACTGTGAACACTGAGGCTGTAACCGCTTTAAGTTAGGTTTTGACAGTTGCCAAGTAGGCTACTGTGGCTACCTGATCATAATGTAGGCCTACCAGAGTGGCCTACCATCAAAAACAATGGAGAAAATGCTTCCCATAACTTGGAAATAGCTGTTCTATCATTCAGACTACAGTAGCAGCCAACGTGTGGTGTTCAATGTGGGCCTACATTCCATGTGGCTTTGGGGGAAAAAACATGCAGGGCTTTGACATGAACCTGTTTATCCACTTGTCCTTCAGACAAGGAGGTGACAAGGAGCTGCCTGCCACAGACTCAAAGGCCTTATTAATACCACCCCAACATCATATATAATTCATTGAGGCTGAATGGCTACAAGTGCAGGGGCGCGAGCTGTACAGAACAGGGGGCCATCGCTCTCCCCCTGTCACAGAGGATCTGGCTGGCCTAGCCTATAATACTTCATCTTCTCAGTCAGCGCTGCGGAGAGGTAAAGAGCTGTCTCTTATACACATCTAGATGTGTATAAGAGACAGCCTTCAGACAAGGAGGTGACTGAAAATGTTGTTGTGTCGTTTGATGCAACAAACCACATGACCGTTATTACAGAGAATCAGACAAATGATGCTACCCTCTTAGCTCCTTCTAGCCTGCCTCAAAATACAACACTACCCCCTTTAAGACAAATATGAGCTGTTTTCAATAATGTCTAGCACTGTACACATTTTGTGCTCTTGTAGGAAAGCAATCACTCCTCTATTGCTGACTACAAATGATCCATAACTGGGCTAATCACTCACTAACTAGCATAGGATCAACTTAATGTGCACGTGGCAACATGCAGCTCTCGCTCCGATCTCAAAACAAGCGCATAACATGTACGTGTACATTCCTTTTGCGACGCTCGCGTCGTGTGGTCAGCATGTCACAGGGTAAAAGTTCAATCTCCCGCTGCTGATATTTCTGCTGATATTTCTCTAAACTGCGTGCACGCGCGCACTTTAGAGGGAACATTGCTCATCACCACATAGAAGACCTACTGCAGGTGTATTCACATCGTACCCTGGAGGACCGAAGTACGGCTGGCTTTCTGTTCTACCTGATCATCAATTGCACCCACCTGGTGTCCCAGGTCTAAATGAGTCCCTGATTAGAGGGGAAGAATGAAAAAAAGCAGTGGAACTGACTTCCAGGTCCAGATTAGGATTTGATGGACATACAGCAACCAGAAAGACAGACACACAATCGCCAAGTCCAGTGGGTCTACTACTCTCTTTGCCCACGTGATGCCCAGCACCAGTACAGCGCAGACGGGTCAGACTAGTGACAAACAAAATACCAATGTTCTACCTTGTTGTGCAGCAAGCCCAATCAGACTGGCTGGTGATGGGACCGTGATGAAGCCCTGATGAAGGCAGCTTCGCTGTCCAAACGGTGATTGTTATTTATTACATGTATTGCATTGGAGCCAATGAGAGGGTGTTGCCTAACTGTTCTGGTAGTGCTACTGTGTCAGTCAATCACCTTCCGTGGCTCGATGGTGGAGGTAGGCGGTTTCCTGGCTGATTCCCTCCCAGGAAACGGAACCGCCAGCTGAGCACTCAACCTGACCTGCAGCGGTGACGACACTGCACCAGTCCCACGGTACAGTCCCGGTCACGGTGACCTACATCCCTCCACCGCTCTCTAACTGAGCATGATGGATGTAGCCCTGCGCTAGCACAGCGGCAAGGAAGGAAGAAACCTCGAGCGGAACCAGTCTCAGAGGTTCACTCTTAGAACAAAAGGTGCTATCTGGAACCTAAAAAGGGTTCTTCGGCTGTCCCCAAAGGAGAACCATTTGAATAACCCTTTTGGTTCCAGGTAGAACCCTTTTTGGGTTCCATGTAGGACCCTTTGAACAGAGGCTTCTAGGTGGAACCCAAACGGGTTCTCCCTGGAACCAAAAAGGGTTACCCTATCGGGACAGCCGAAGAACCCTTTTGGAACCCTTTTATCTAAGAGTGTAGATGGTGGTGTCTTATCAGCCATTCATCTCCCTGTAATTGGGATACATCAACCAACATGTCCTCTGATACCATACACTGTCTGTTTGAAACAGGAGGGCCAGACAAGCTGCCTGCCACAGACTCAAAGGCCTTATTAATACCACCCCAACATCATATATAATTCATTGAGGCTGAATGGCTACAAGTGCAGGGGCGCGAGNAGCTGCCTGCCACAGACTCAAAGGCCTTATTAATACCACCCCAACATCATATATAATTCATTGAGGCTGAATGGCTACAAGTGCAGGGGCGCGAGCTGTACAGAACAGGGGGCCATCGCTCTCCCCCTGTCACAGAGGATCTGGCTGGCCTAGCCTATAATACTTCATCTTCTCAGTCAGCGCTGCGGAGAGGTAAAGAGAGACAGAGAGAGAGAGAGAGGGAGGGAGGGAGAGAGAGAGAGAGAGAAAGAGAGAGAAAGGAAGACAGATAGAGAGAGGTAGGGAGAGAGATAGGGAGGGAGAAAAAGACAGGGATGGAGACAGGAGAGAGGGAGAGAGAGCGAGAAAGAGAAAAAGAGAGAGAGAGAGGCCAGACCAGACTGCTGAGACTGAATTGTAGGGAGACCATACTGCGGATCATTTGCTAACAGCTTTACACCACACGTGATATACAGTATACAGATAGCAGGACTTTTCACATGCATGTCTTGCATTGTTTATTCTTATTCACACTCCCATCAGAAACAAACACAATGGCATGCACACAGATACACAAACAGTGTGAGGAACACCTGCTGAGATGCTAGGGAATCACACAGTGTTGATCTGAGAGGTGTGTGTCGGACCTGTTTAATGAGCACCGTGTCTCCTGGCCTGTTCTCTCGCTCGCTCGTTCGCACGCACGAGCACACAGTCTTCCGGCCTGTTCACTATCTCTATTAAAGAGACCGGTTATGAATCATTAAAGGACCACAGCACCATATTACCGACGCGGGCACGACCCCTGTGTTAGAATAATAACACAGGGGACAGACGGGAAGTGAAGAGCACTGGCTCCGTGTTACAGGGGGGGAGGAGGGAAGAGGTGACGCGGGACACTCATTTGGACACTCCTTTGCTTGTCTCATTATGTGAAGGAGATCAGATTATGCATGCATGATATCGAAACTGAACATATTAGTTCCCCCTAGCCAAAAATGACAAAGATGCGAAAGGAATAATGTCTAGCCTATGTTTACCCACTGAACGACTGTAATGACGTACTGATGGCATGATATTTGTTGTCTGTAGCTGGTGCTGGTTTGGTAATAAGAGCGGTGGTCAAATGAGAGATACAGCGAGATCCTGTCTATTGAAACAGCATAAAAGGCATCCTGTGGTTTCTTGGCTCTGGCCATGCATCTCCAGCAGGCAGGGACAACATTTAGGAATCTAGTAATGAACCAGTGTCCTTTGTACCCCAGTTGATTAGAGTGTTGGAGAGAGATGAAGGCGGAATGGAGAGATCGACAGGGAGGGAAGAGTGGGACCACAACCAGCCTTCGGGGAGAGAGGCCTCTCAAACCCAAATGAACTTGTGACTGTCAGCAGTTCTCCAGTCCTCAACCAAGAGGAGAACAGTGGGCAAAACGTACTACACAGTCACTTCTATTATTCACTCACACAACGAACAATAGCCCCTGTGGATCGAGGTGTTTTCCAATCATTTCCAGGGTAATATTTCCAAGGTTACTTGAAATTCAACGTCTTTTTAAAAGACCCACGGGCTGTGTAGCCTGGCAGAGAATTACAGGATCAACTCAGCCGTCAGTCAGTCAGTCAGTCAGTCAGTCAGTCAGTCTGTCAGTCTGTCAGTCATTCGGTAGCTCTGCGCCTACGTCGTTCCTCTGTGTGTTACTACAGAGAACTAATATTAGCCTATGTGATAGCCTCAAATAGAGGAGAGCCCTCTCTCGCTCTCTCCCTTTTAGCAAGTTAATGAAGTCAAGGGGACCGGAATAGCGAAGCAGTTTGTTTAGAATATATAACAGAATCATTTTGCCTTTCAGTAATCTAGATGGTATGGAAAAAAACAAGCATTTCACTACACCAGCAATAACATCTGCTAAATATGTGTATGTGACCAATAACATTTGATTTGAAACGTTTTGCCCATCGAGCACCCGTAGCTAGTTACCCGTAGCTAGTACCCGTAGCTAGTACCCGTAGCTAGTACCCGTAGCTAGTACCCGTAGCTAGTACCAGTAGCTAGTACCAATAGCTAGTACCCGTAGCTAGTACCCGTAGCTAGTACCGTAGCTAGTACCCATAGCTAGGCCTACATGAATATGAAGAAGGACTTGAGTTAAACTAGAAAGGTGAGAGAGGACACTGGACAGAAGCTCAGGGTGGGATAAAAGAGAGAGGCTGTGTTATATTGATGACAAGGCTGAGAGTCCAAGGGCTGGGAAGGGACAAAAGCACCGCTCTTTTCTTTGCTGCAGTGGAGAGAAACTCTCTGGTGAAGGGCAAGAGGTTGGGAGGTCTACACTGCTCGTGTCCTTAGAGGGTTACGTAATCACACTGTCTTAAGTTCTGTCTCGACCACCGTCCACAGCACTGATGATACTTTGTTATACTAGCCAGTTGGTCATCTTAGAAAAACCCTACTAAAATGTCACAGACCAATGGACATCTGTACCTTCCTCTCATAACCTGTTACCATGACAGCCATATACGATCATAGATATTCCACAGATAGCAATAGAACAAAGTGGCTACTATCACTTTGAATAAGTGAAGTGATGGCATTCTCTCTTTGCAGTGGCAGTGATGGTGTTTATCGGAGAAAAAGGAGAGGAGGATAGATAGCGAGAGAGAGAGGAGGACAGATTGAGCGAGAGAGAGAGAGGTAACGATAGATAGAGACAAGCGTAGAGAGAGAGAGAAAAGGGAGATAGATAGACAGAGAGAGGGAGCGAGAGAGGGGATATATAGTTAGTTAGCTAGAGAGAGAGAGAGAGAGAGAGAGAGAGAGAGAGAGCTGAGGAAAGATGGAGAAAGGTAGAGAGAAAAAGCTGAGAAGATGGAGAAAGGTAGAGAGAAAGAGCTGAGGAAAGATGAAGAAAGGTAGAGAGAAAGAGCTGAGGAAAGATGGAGAAAGGTAGAGAGAAAGAGCTGAGGAAAGATGGAGAAAGGTAGAGGGAAGGATAGATWAAAAAAAAAGAGGAAAGAGAGAGAGAGAGGGGAGGATAGATGGAGAAATGTCCCCTGAGAAAGCTGGTCCTGGGGCTCAGTTCACAAACACAAATAGACCCCACAGAGCTCCAGGACAGCAACACAATTAGACCCAACCAAATCATGAGAAAACAAAAATAAAATGACTTGACACATTGGAAAGAATTTACAAAAAAACAGAGCAAACTAGAATGCTATTTGGCCCTAAACAGAGAGTACACAGTGGCAGAATACCTGACCACTGTGACTGACCCAAAATTATGTGCAGACTCAGTGAGCATAGCCTTGCTATTGAGAAAGGCCGCCAAAAGCAGACCTGGCTCTCAAGAGAAGACAGGCTATGTGCATACTGCCCACAAAATGAGGTGGAAACTGAGCTGCACTTCCTAACCTCCTGCCAAATGTATGACCATATTAGAGACACATATTTCCCGCAGATTACACAGACCCACAAAGAATTCGAAAACAAATCAGATTTTGATAAACTCCCATATCTACTGGGTGAAATACCACAGTGTGCCATCACAGCAGCAAGATGTGTGACCTGTTGCCACAAGAAAAGGGAAACCAGTGAAGAACAAACACCATTGTAAACACAACCCATATTTATGTTTATTTATTTTCCCTTTTGTACTTTAACTAATTGTACCTCATTACAACACTGTATATATACATAGTATGACATTTGAAATGTCTTTATTCTTTTGGAACTTTTGTAAGTGAAATGTTTACAGTACATTTTTTTATTGTTTATTATCTATTTCACTTGCTTTGGCAATGTAGACATATGGTTCCCATGCCAATAAAGCCCTTAAATTTAATTGAAGAGATGGTATAATGGAGGCACATTTGAATCGTTATAGAAAGAGGTAGTGAGCCATGCAGTGGAACCGCACAGTACAGCCCTGCGGATAAGCAACTCTATTTGTACATTATTACGGCTGTAAAACAAGGCAGACAGGCTAATATGCTAACAAGCAACACTAATCTCTATGAGGCTTAAATTGATTCCTTAACAACAGTTCTGTTGTTGTCACCAGCACCAACTCACACCCACAAATCCCCAATTACAATTAAATGGAGAGAAAACAAGTCACCTTGATTACAGTACTATTATATATTATATTATTAACAGCGTACAACACTGAAAGTGCGAAAGTTGCCTTATATCCCTATAAAAGACTAGGAGAAATAATTGGAAGAAGCCTATAACACTGTTGCCTGATGCTGAGAAATATGACCACATTGAAATTCATAGTCGTAGCCCTAGGCCTACATCCCCCCCCCCCCCAAAAAAAATCGATCCAAGTTTGACAGAGAATTTTCCTTCGTTAAAAAAACCCCCCGGCTCTTATCAGTAATTACAAAGGATTCACTGTTCTGTTCTCACAAATCATTTCCTGCCATTTAAATGTCACAATGAGTGTGACAGAGTGGAAAACACCACGGCTTTTCTTCTTCGTCACGTTTTACTGCTCGCTGCTGTGTGTGTGTGTGCGTGTGTGTGTGTGTCCATTAATGTGTGTGTGCCATGCCTGGCCTCACCCTCAAATCAGCAAGACTGTTGAAAGGTTACAATGAGCTGACTTGCCTATGATAAAAAGCCCCAAGTCGCCTCACTCTCAACAGCTATAAATACATCCGTGACTTCAGAAAAACGGACCTAAGAACAGCATGAAAAAACTGTTATCACTCCATGTCAATATCCTCACGTAATGCTACAGCCATTTGACCAGTCGTAATGTTTTCCTCAGGCACACAATATCGCCTTTATTCACTTGACATGAGAGCACGTCATGCCAGGGCATAAAGAGAAAATATACATTACGCCCAGACCATTACAAACGCGGTGGTGCATTATAATCAGTTATTCTAACTGTTATGGGTGATCGATACGGTTACATATCGGGATATTCTTTTTGATGATGTATCGTATCGTTGTGACAATATCGCRATATAAGTGTTACGCTAGTTTGCTGTACCTGCACCAAATCTCCAGTATAGCTTGATTCCCCATCTTCTTTTTAAATAGGGAGCCCATTTGTTTTCAGCACTTTTATTTCCATGATTGATCAAAACAAATGTTCTCGTGGGTCTCTCTTGTCCGTCTGTAGCAGACATATGGTGAGCAATATGTTCTGGAACATCGAATTGCAATAAAATTACAACACGTAGAATCGTGAGAATTGCAATACACGGCACATACTGTGAATATTGTGATAATATCGTATCGTGAGGTCCCTGGAAATTCCCAGCACTAATGGGGACTTCATTAATTTACTGTATAAAAGCCATGGTCTTTAAGCTGTAAATAGCTACAGTACATGTGTTCTGCATTATTGGGKCATCAACTAATAACACCATCCAAGACAAATGTATTGTTGTCTCCCTAAAAATCGCACAAATGTCCAGCAACGTGAATAATCATTTCTCCTCCATGTCTGTTCCATGAGAACGTTTTATACAGCACAGTAGCAGGTCCCCATATTAGGGATAGTCTCATTATAATGATGAGGACTAGAAATGGCKCACTMTGGAGGTTAAAGGTCAGAGAGACACATTAACTGATGGAGAGGCTTCACAACAAGTTCCCCTTAAATCCATAGCCTCTAGTTCTGACTACACTCTCCCCTCCCCTAATCCCTACTTGTCCAAAGCCAGACTAGCCATAGCATCCTTCTGCTCACTCATTTGAAGCCACTAGTCTGCTTTAAAGGGGCTTATAGAATCACAGAAAAGGCCTCTCGAATGTAGGTGGAGGGGACTTTTTCGCTGGCCATCTCTGTGCCTATCGATGGAGAGCTTGAGCACTTTTCAAAACACGTTTTCGAACTAAAATAGGTAGTCTATAGTCTCTAATATATATATATATTTTTTTAATCAAACGTTCAAATCTCCAAGGCTCTCAAAAATTTTATGAATTTGTGCCTCTAGTGTAATTCAAAAGGCTAATTGTGGACCTTTTTATTGAAGATTTTTTTAGTTTTCTATGATTTGTGTTTTGCTTTTCGTGCATTGATGTGAATATTGATGTGTAGTGTATATTGATGTGTATAGTGTATATTGATGTGTATATTGCTGTGTATACAGGGCTCATCTGTAAAAGAGACCTTGGTCTCAGCATTACTCCCTATCAACAAAAAAAATGAAATACAATTTCAATCTACAATAAACAAAGATGAATAAATTAAAGAATTTGATCAATTAACATTTTTTTTTTTATCACAAACATCTTTAATGGCATTGTTTCCAGTGATCTGTGATCCCAGTATTATTCATCAAAATATCATATTTATGCTCAAAGTGAATACCTCATCAAAGATCTATTGACGTAAAACAACAAAGATAAATCTCATTACTGAAACGATAAAGAAACGATAAAGAATAAAAGATGCAATTTAATAAAAGCAAGAATAAAAGCAATTGAACTATTCTACACAACAACCAGAGACTCAACCAAGTTTATAAACGCACACAGTTGCATAGAGCACTGACCTTGGTAACACATTGAAACACCCAATAAGTCAATTGAGGATGTTTGGAGCCCTAGGCACCAACCACTAACAGTCAAAAGGCCAATAGGATGACTGACTGAGAGGACATACATTTTTGTCCAATGGTGCTTTGTGAAACTATTTGCCGTATTGTGATGTCTTAATTTCCTACTTTAAACCAATCTAAGCCAATCATGTTTTTGGTTATAGGGAAATGGAGAAAGTGTAATAGATTCATTTCAATGTACTACACATTGAACTTAATAGGGAATGAAACCAAAAAGTGTTTAAATAACAGAGAAAAAAAGTGTTTGAATAAAATAAAATGCTCCTGGACCAAAGAGAATAGGCATTCAGCAGAGTTATACATGCTATAGCCTACATTAGTAATAACACATTTTACCTATGTTTAGTGATAAAACATGTGGTTATGACAAACACATGTGAGAGAGGTTTCTTTCTAAGGGACAGCAATCACTTTTAGACTACAGAGTGGATTGTAGCCTAGCAGTAGAGCGTTGGGCCAGTTTACAGAAAGGTTGCTGATTTGAATCCCCATGCTACCAAGGTGAAAAATCTGTCGCTGTGCCCTTGAGCAAGGCACTTCATCGTAATTTGCTCCAGGGGCGCCATACTACTATGGCTGACCTAAAACAACACATTTTACTGCACCTATCTGGTGTATGTGACAATAAAATAGTTTTYCCCCCCCAATAACTTAGCATCCTAGTCATGGATGTATACAGCACTGTAGCCTATTTAGGGAAATGTGAACTTGTATGCCCTTGTCCACACCTGCTGTGCCATGTATAGAATGCCCTTATGGAAAGTCAAACTACAGATGCAATTGCCATTTAGCCTAATAATTGGGACCTCTTCTGGTATCAGAGAACTGTTGTGTGATGAAGAGCTGTAGCAAGGTTCCTTTCAAATAACATTTTTATCCATCCCATGATCACAGAGATTTGACTGAAAGTTTCTAATAGGCCTAACAGTTGTTTTATTTGGAATATAGGCGTAATGATCCCCATGGTGATGCTAGGGGATGCTATCTCTGTCGTGATGTGAATAGCTACCTTAACACTGCATGCGATGTGAAATCCAAAATACACTCGGAAGGTTTTGGGGGGGGGGGGTTATGCAATTTATTAAAGGGCATTAATATAAACAAAGCGTGTAGCCTAGGCTACTGCAATGAACCAGAATGGCTATTTGAATAGATATGTAGACGGTAAACTATAGCCTACGTAGGATAATAGAATAAAACATGACTGATCTCGTATACAATACATAATATAAGATGCCGGTACTTACAGTATCTGGGGCAACCAAAAAGGAATGGTTCGTCTCACAGCTTGATCAATCTACAGTTCCTCGTCCTCTGTCAAAACCCGCTCACTAGACACTTGACGGGTGATGTGTGTTCAGACGCGCTTACGCTGAATACCACCGAGCACAACAATAGTGATGAACCGCAGCGAAACTTGGCAGGCCAAAAAAAAAAAATCTACGCAGCCAGAATGAAAAATGAAGAGAAGCACTGACTTCATTGGATAAGGAAATGTTGGAGCGATGCTGTTGCTTCCTTATTGGACACTAGTCAGACGATGCCTGTCCCGATTGGATAGGAAAAAAATARGTGGATACGAATAAATTGGACGAGATTGGTGAATTTTGACAAGTGAATTTGCGCACGACGATTGGACGCAATCACCCTCATCATTGACTGTTTTCAAACGTGTAACTTATATTATTCTGATATTAAATGTCTTTATAGAGGATTCATAAAGGCTTTATGCACTATACATAGATGCTTCACCAATAATTTATCARCAAAGTCATCATATATAAAGCATCCATAACAGCATAGACAATTACCTATGTATATTCGGAGGCATTATATGCCTTATCAGAGCAAATTTGCCCAGGGCCTCATAAAAGGTTATAAAGGGTTTATGAATGCTTCATTAATTGGGGCCATTATTCCTGGTGTGAAAAAAAGTGGTAACAGACTGTTACATAGTTAATAGTCAACACCCTGAACTTCTGTTTGAAGTCCTTCAATGTCAAGAACTTACAGAGCACAAATATTTATTCCATTGCCATGGCTGTGTTTATCTTAATTATGGTTCATCATCATTCTTAAGTGACGCGTCCTCTCAATCATGTAGGCACATGCGCAAAATGGCAAAGTTCCCTTCCCTYCTCATAATCTTTCATTTTTTAATTTATTTAATTTGTTTCAGTTTAATTTAAGTGAAACTCCACATTTCATTATAATAAATGACTATCTTTGAAGAGATCAGGCATAAATTATTGCATACTGAACAAAAATATAAAGGCAACATGCAACAATTTGAAAGATTTTACTGAGCTACAGTTCATATAAGGAAATCAGTCAATTAAAAAAAAAGTAATCTTATCTATAGATTTCCCATGACTGGGAATACAGATATACATATGTTGGTCAAAGTTACCTTAAAAAAAAGGTAGGGACATGGATCAGAAAACTAGTCAGTATCTGGTGTGACCGCTATTTTCCTCTTGCAGCACGACACATTTCCTTCGTATAGAGTTGATCAGGCTGTTGATTATGGCCTGTGGAATGTTGATCCACTTCTCTTCATTGGCTTGCGAAGTTGCTGGATTTTGGCGGGAACTGGAACGCGCTGTCGTACATGTCGATCCAGAGCATCCCAAACATGCTCAATGGGTGACATGTCTGGTGAGTATGCAGGCCATGGAAGTACTGGGACATTTTCAGCTTCCAGGAATTGTGTACAGATCCTTTGTGACGTGGTGAGGTTTGACCCAGGTGCAGAGAAAACACCAGATGAGGAATCAGTGGTTAAGGATAAACATAATACTTTACTGAAAAACGGTAACCGAAGGATCACAGTAACACGAGAAAAACAACACACACTAAGTCTCGAAAACCCACTTAGSAGAAAAAACGCACAGGGAAAACAATTCAAGCTTTTGCAAAGGACAACAGAAAACACACCTATTTAAACTGGGAAATCATAATGACTAATAGGACACACCTGAGTGTCATTAATGTCTCTAGGACGGTCTCTGCTGCCCTCTGGTGACAGGTGGAACCATGACAAACTTGCATCATGAGGCCGTGCATTATCATACTGAAACATGAGGTGATGTCGGTGGATGAATGGCACAACAATGGGGCTTCAGGATCTCGTCACGGTATCTCTGTGCATTCAAATTGTGTTTGTTGTCCGTAGCTTATGCCTGCCCATAACATAACCCCACCGCCAACATGGAGCACTCTGTTCACAACGTTGACATCAGCAAACCGCTCGCCCACACAACGTCTGCGGTTTGTGAGGCCGGTTRGGCATACCGTACTGACAAATTCTCTAAAATGGCTTTGGAGGAGGCTTATGGTAGAGAAATTAACATTAAATGATCTGGCAACAGCTCTGGTGGACGTTCCTGCAGTCAGCATGGCAATTGCACAGTCCCTCAAAACTTGAGCCACTGTGGCATTGTGTTGTGTGACAAAACCGCACATTTTAGAGTGGCCTTTTATTGTCCCCAGCACAAGATGCACCTGTTTAATGATCATGCAGTTTAATCAGCTTTTTGATGTCACACCTGTCAAGTGGATGGATTATCTCGGCAAAGGAGAAATGCTCACTAACAGGGATGTAAACACATTTTTCCAGAGAATTTGAGAGAAATAAGCTTTTTGTGCGTTTGGAACATTTCTGTGATCTTTTATTTCAGGTCATGAAACATGGGACCAACACTTTACATGTTGCGTTTATATTTTGGTTCAGTGTAAAATRTAGGCATATTTGAATATTCAATTTGGAGCTGAACAGGATGATACTTAATCAATAACTACAGTATGCTCATTGATCATAGCATTGCACATCAATCAATTATTTTGAATATATGTAAATACGCTGTCATGGCCAAATTTGCAAACAAATAGAACACATAATACCTTAAATGTGCTACTTTTCGAGCTCTGCTATGTCATTCATTATTGACAGGCCTTCAGTGCACTGCTCTGAACGGTGAATGTACTCGGTGAATCCTGTTACGAAAAGCAGTAAGCCGATTAGTATGTTTCAATATTTACATTAAATCACTAAATAAAGGGCAGATAAATGAAGACTACAGAATAAGTGTGTGTGTGCGCCTGTGTGTGTGTGTATATGTGTGTCAAAGATTCACTGACTCACCGCACCTGCCTGGAGGGAGAACGACTTAGCGACTAGTCACGTCTGAAGACGTTCCACAGGAGCCAGCCAGCCAAAACATTGATGAGCAAGGAAAATGTGTTCAAACCACACACACACACACACACACACACACCACCGCTGGCTTCATGTATGAATCACATAATAGCTGCACTCTGGTGGATGGTGAGTCACTCCCCAATGTCCTGAAGGCTGCAGCCGACAACAGAGCATTGTGGCTAACAGTCACTTCTAGTTAGTTAACCATCAGATCCACTAAAGACATGGGGATATGGGAATCTGTAGTTTCTTTAACATTGATGGAGTAATTCTGCATAGTACTGTATTCTATAATGCACAATTTACTCATTAATGAGTAGGTTGCTAGCAGATGACTGTGTTGTACAATACCCTAATGAAAGTCATGGAGGGTGTTGTTATTTTAGCTAAGCCTACCCAAGATGGTACATAAAACTACAGTATGAGTCATGAATGAGGAATATGACAGCTGGGCTTGAGGAACAGAAGCAGACCTTACAGACAGAATACACAACAGACAGACATGAAAACATCCTGGTTCTAGAAAAACATCGACAGACCATCCAAGGATATGTGTTCATGAAAATGAATAGACAAGGCAACACATCGCTTATGTAGAGTGGAGAGCAATGGATCATTATTTGCAGTTTGGTTTAAAAACATATCACACACCGTGCTGTCCCACTGGCCCTCACAGTAACAACAGCACAATGCGACACCCTGCTACCCAGAATACCAGTGGAAGCTCTGCTCATTTAAAGCTYCTATACTGGACAGGAGACTAGAGCAATCACTCACAAGGCAGTCCGAGTAACCCTGACCTCACACCCAGAACCTCTTTTACAAGAGACTAGTGTAATCCTACTGACATATACAGGACAAAAATCCCATGTATCATTTTGAAATAGGCAACGGGAACTGAACTGCTTTGCTTCTTGTTACAAAGTCATGCCCGTTCCCAAATATTTAAAATTAAAGCAAGATGGATAGGTGGTCCTGAATGGCAGTGCAATTGCCTGTACTGTAATGATTAAAACGTTAGCCTGRAACCAGGGGGTAATGGCGGACTGGTATTTGCACTATAAAACTGCCATAAGCCYGTGTAATGCAATAACGCGCCATTGAACGCCACAAAGGCCGACATGATTCAACAAAATATAATAATASATGTTATTTAGCAGACRATTTTATCCAAAGAGACTTAAGAGTCATGAATGCATACATTTTAGATACCGGTGGTCTCGGGAATCAAACCCACTTTCCTGGCATTGCAAGTGCCATGCTCTACCAACTGAGCTACAGAGGACCACAGGATCAATCTACTGTAGGTTCACTGGCTATCAGTCTTCATCCTGTGTTGATATGAAGGACAGAATGTCCCTGTTACATGCAGAGTACTAAGCACGTATCGGCTACACAACTCTGATTAGGACTCACCCAGCACTATGGTCTACAGAAATTCCTCCAATCATATCATGCATTACTAACGAGTGGTAATGGCCTGTGCCAGCAATAAACATACCTTCTATGAAWTGGCTATTTCTTCTCTCAAATGTAATCAGATTGGTGCCTGAATGACAATGAACCTCTAGCCCCCCCCCAACTAGCCCAATCCCCATCTCTGATATCCTTCTCCATTCCCTTTTTCTTGGACCCTCTGACTGCACACCAAATAGCGTCCTGTTTGCTATAATGCACTATTCTTGTTCTGGGYCTAAAGTAGCGCAATGGGGAATAGAGGTCCATAACCTCTGTGGCTCTTAACAGTCTGAAGTGTCCATCTACATCCATGTTTATCATCAGTTCTAGGCTGAAGATGTTTCCTTTCTATTTCTGGACCTGCGTAGCACACCGCCGTTGCTACTTAYGCTCATTGATATGACCGGTTGGTTTCCATGGATATGCTGCTGTTCTGGGCCTCAGGATTACAGATCGCAGTTTGAATATAATATATTCGGAACACGACTTCCAAACTGGAACCTTCCATGTTCCATATCCATCACAAGCTGATCTAAATTCATATTCWTCAATATCACAAAGACGTGATACATACATAGTGTTATACAAAATGGAAGGCAAGTTTGAATGTACTGTATTGCATTTTTAATATTGCTTAAAAGAAATGTGGAAGAGATACTGTACACAAATTGAAAGGAGACGTGTTGATGACAGATCGATTCTTAACATTTACAACATCAGTTTGTTTTTCCTCATCCACAAACGKTAACTATTCATTTTCAACTTCTCTAAAACTGGGGGCATGATCTAATTAGGTGTCGTAAACTTAGCCGTTACTCAGACAACCTGCCCTCTGATGTTTTACAGGTATAGTGCACAATGACCAAAACCACTTCAAATCAAAAGAGCTCATCGATTTTGGCAGGTTTGGGCACAGGGAACAGGGATGCAGGCATCACCCTTAAATAAAGGCAGGGGCTTTCTTGTGTCATGGCCGTGTTCGAAAGCATCAATTTATGACTGATCTACAAATAATAATAAGTAGTTATTTAGGATGCAAGGTTATTTCTAGATCAGTCAGTCAGTCTTGCAGTTGCCGACTGCAGCGTAGTCGATCTCAAACACGACCCCTGTCTCTGCAGAACCAAATGGCGTCTCCAGTCGAACACGTTAGCTAGGCCCCTGCTCCTCTTCCTGCTTCAGTCTCTTCCTCAGATGCTCACCAATAGCTGCCAGAGGGTTAGTCTTGCTGTGTGCCAGGTTCTTCACGGCTTCACTAAACCGACTGGTCTCACTCTCCCTGAGATCAAAACAAAATAGGTAGGTTGTATGGTAATAATAAAATATAAAATAAAGAGACGTAATAACGGTAAAAGTAAATAGCAGATGGGCAGTTTATTATCTTGGTTGCTCTGATAATAAGCAGGATAACATTTACATTGAAGCTCCATGTCATTTTCTCATGGAGAATAATAAGTTGGACATGTGATCATCAGTGGTGGTTTGGCCAGGGTCGGGTACAGGTTAATGTGAGGTCTTACAGGAGTTTGCGTTTTTGTGCTGGCTTCATCAGACTGAAGTCTGTTGGTTCTGGCTTCTTCTTCACTGGGCTGAGAGGGAGAGACAAAGTGACAAAGATGGTCAAAAAGTGATCGATTTCATATGGAATGATTATGGTTACAAACAAGAAACAGGTAACACAAAAAAAGGTCGTTAGGACCACAATGTGCTATCCATGTGCGATCGTTCCAGGCAGTGCCATAGTTAGGACTTTCCTGTATGTGTTTAGTTATTTAGGACCGGGGCCAGACAGACAAGTACTTAATTTACTAATAACAGACAGAGATGGAGGCCGGCCAACTGAGCTGATCCACCAACGATCCATTCTGGCCTTGTCCAACAATTGACCATGCCAAGTTGTGATGTACAGAAAAACCTTGTTTTCTATGGCAAAATGGATGTGGAGTTCACCCAAACGCATCAGCAAAGATATAACAAGGGCATGACGGGACAAAACATATGCTCTTGCGAGTTGTGACAAGTTTGACAGACAAGAGTGAAAAGGGTAGACACGGACTTGCTTGCGAATTAAAACCATTTCAATCCAAATAAATGTGTTTTTCAGCAGWGAGGTCATGGGAACTGCAGCTAGGTTGGAGGCAGTGGGGAAGCCAAAGGCCAAAGGTGAAAACAGCCTTGTGGAGCTACAGTAAACACACAGTCTAGTCTAAAAGGTCCATCCAGGACAGGACAGCTACAAGAGTTCAACTCGGGAATTAATCAAATATTATCATCGTAAATATCAACTCTTCCCATAATAACACAGATGGAACACAACAGAGAACTTGATATCTTTGGCAACTGAAGAGAGATTGTGTTGGCTGAATAGCTAGTTAGTCAATAATGCCTGAAGGCTTTGGCAACTGACGGCACATGGGCCGTACCCCTTTTGTAGGCCTGCGGACCAATTTAAACCCCCAAAAAACTCAGTGGGGGTCAATTGCACAGAGAAATAGATTTGGTTTAACGAGTAATACCCCAGAACCAGTGGAAGAAAATAGCCCATAACATCAAAGATCCACCAGCATATTTTACAGTAGGTATGGGATTCTTTTCTGCTCATGCGTTCTCATTTCAAAACCCACCCCTAGTGTGCGTGGCCAAAGAGCTTGATTGTCATGTCATCTGACCAAATCACCGGTTCCAATCCAGGTGCCAATGCCATTTAGCAACCTCTAGGTGTTTACATTTGCTGGATGACATGAAAATATAGCTCTTGGGCCACACACACCCGTGGTAGGTTTGGCTTCGAAATGAGAACGCATGAGCAGAAAAGAACCCCATACCTACTGTAATATATGGTGGTGGATCTTTGATGTTATGGGGCTATTTTGCTTCCACTGGTCCTGGGGCACTTGTTAAGCTCAACGGCATCATGCCCTTTACCTAGTACCAGGACATTTTTTACCAAATACCTGGTTGCCTCTGCCAGGAGCATGAAAATTGGCCGCAAGTGGATATTCCAGCAAGACAATAACCAAGCATACGTCAAAATCCACAAAGAAATTATTAATTGGCCACAAAATCAACATTTTGCAAAGGCCATCTCAGTCTCCAGACTTGACACCCACTGAAATCTTGTGGTTTGAATTGAAGAGGGCAGTCCATAAGCGCAAACAAAGGATATCTGTCACGTGTGCTCCCTCTCTGGTCTCTAGGACACCAGGCTGCTCGTTAAGGCGCACACCTGTCACCATCGTTATACGCACCTGTGTGTCAATACTCACCGGGTATCCATCACCTCCTTGAATACCTGCCCTATAAACTCAGCAAAAAAATAAATATCCTCTCACTGTCAACTGCGTTTATTTTCAGCAAACCTAACATGTGTAAACATAACAAGATTCAACAACTGAGACATAAACTGAACTAGTTCCACAGACATGTGACTAACAGAAATTGAATAATGTGTCTCTGACCAAAGGGGGGTCAAATTCAAAAGTAAGTCAGTATCTGGTGTGGCCACCAGCTGCATTAAGTACTGCAGTGCATCTCCTCCTCATGGACTGCACCAGATTTGCCAGTTCCTGCTGTGAGATGTTACCCCACTCTTCCACCAAGGCACCTGCAAGTTCCCTGACATTTCTGGGGGGGAATGACCCTAGTCCTCACCCTCCGATCCAACAGGTCCCAGACGTGCTCAATGGGGTTAAGATCCGGTCTCTTCGCTTTCCATAGCAGAACACCGACATTCCTGTCTTGCAGGAAATCAAGCACAGAMCGAGCAGTATGGCTGKTGGCATTGTCATGCTGGAGGGTCATGTCAGGATGAGCAGGAAGGGTACCACATGAGGGAGGAGGATGTCTTCCCTGTAATGCACTGCGTTGAGATTGCCTGCAATGACAACAAGCTCAGTCCGATGATGCGACCGATGATGCTGTGACACACCGCCCCAGACCATGACGGACCCTCCACCTCCAAATCGATCCTGCTCCAGAGTACAGGCCTCGGTGTAACGCTCATTCCTTCGGCGATAAACGCGAATCCGACCATCGTCCCCGGTGAGACAAAACCGCGACTCGTCAAAGAGCACTTTTTGCCAGTCCTGTCTGGTCCAGCTACAGTGGGTTTGTGCACATAGGCTACGTTGTTGCCGGTGATGTCTGGTGAGGACCTGCCTTACAACAGGCCTACAAGCCCTCAGTCCAGCCTCTATCAGCCTATTGCAGACAGTCTGAGCACTGATGGAGGGATTGTGCGTTCCTGGTGTAACTCGGGCAGTTGTTGTTGCCATCCTGTACCTGTCCCGCAGGTGTGATGTTCAGATGTACCGATCCTGTGCATGTGTTGTTACACGTGGTCTGCCACTGCGAGAACGATCGGCTGTCTTAGGCGTCTCACTGTACGGACATTGCAATTTATTGCCCTGGCCACATCTGCAGTCCTCATGCCTCCTTGCAGCATGCCTAAGGCACGTTCACGCAGATGAGCAGACACCCTGGGCATCTTTCTTTTGGTGTTTTTCAGACTCAGTAGAAAGGCCTCTTTAGTGTCCTAAGTTTTCATAACTGTGACCTTAATTGCCTACCGTCTGTAAGCTGTTAGTGTCTTAACGACCGTTCCACAGGTGCATGTTCATTAATTGTTTATGGTTCACTGAACATGCATGGGAAACGGTATTTAAATCCTTTACAATGAAGATCTGTGAAGTGATTTGGATTTTTACAAATTATCTATGAAAGACTGGGTCCTGAAAAAGGGACGTTCATTTTTTTGCATTTTATACACGTCACTCCCTTTGGTTCCTTCCCCATGTGTCATTGTTTCATGTCTGTGCGTTGTTCGTGTTTCGTTTATTCATTAAATATATTCACTCCCTGAACTTGCTTCCCGACTCCCAGCGCATACGTTATAATATCAAGGATCTGGAAGGATTCTGCATGGAGGAATGGTCTAAGATCCCTCCCAATGTGTTCTCCAACTCATAAAAGATTTTAGAAAAAGGCTCAGTGCCATTATCCTCGCAAGGTGGGGTATTGAAAAAAGAGTGTCAATCATTTTGACCCCTACCTTCTGGAGAAATGTTTTATTTATTTATTTTTACCCCAATTTCAATTACGATCTTGTCTTATCACTGCAACTCCAAAACGGACTCGGGAGGGGCGAATGTCGAGACATGCGTCCTCTGAAACATGAACCGCCAAACAGCACTCAACACCTGCCCGCTTAACCCGGAAAACCAGCTGCACCAATGTGTTGGAGGAAACACCATTCAACTGACGACCAAAGTCAGCCTGCAGGCGCCCGGCCCTCCAAAGATTCGCTAGAGCGTGACGAGCCAAGTAAAGCCCCCCCCCCCGGCCAAACCATTCCCCAACCCGGATGACGCTGGGTCAATTGTGCGCCACCCTATGGGACTCCCGGTCACGGCTGGTTGTGACACAGCCTGGGATCGAACCAGAGTCTGTAATGACACCTCAAGCAATGCGATGTGTGCCTTAGACCGCTGCTCCACTCGGGAGACACCTTACTTGTTAAACAAAATCTCTTTCTCTGAGCAATTGTATTCGTATAAAAAAATGAATACATCGAATTATTTATTTTATACAGTCATTTTTGCTCATCTTTATCAAGGGTGTCAATAATTTCAGACCCCACTGCACACACATCTTTTTCCTAACAAACATTCTACCTACCACATACACGGCAAGMGGGTCTAAGTTGTCATAGGTAGGCCAGCATGTAATATAGGCGCCGTCTGCACTCTTGCAATGGTTGAGTTCTATACGGAACCACACAACCCTCATCTTCTTCTAGAGGTGTCTGTCAGTGTCAAGAAGAACAACCTTCCTCTGGGGGTGAARGTTCAGGTACAGTTCCCCTTATTCCATAAAAAAACAAACATCAAAAAGATAACGAAGACGTTTTAGGATTTTGATAAAGGTGGAATTGAAGGAAAATGTATCTGACAAACGTTCCATTCCTTTAACACGATCTGCCTGATCCTGTTTGATCTACTCTCTGGAGAATTCTAACTTCAGTCAGGGAGGAATTCCAGTGTCACACAGCTGGTGGTAATAAGCCTGTCTTGTTCACACTTCACACACAMTTAGAGTCATTGCTGACATCTCTGGCCTTTGGCTTATGTTAGGATCCCCGTTTCACACTTCAAATACATCCATAAGTCAGCCTGACAGACCAGTATTAGGCTTTACATGATTTCCTTGTATGAATATRCAACAGGCACATCAAAAACTGGTACAAAAGCAATACGCAACATCCATCTCCTGGTCTTCATCAAAAGACTGCCTTTCATCAACAAATAACTTTTCTCCAAGACCTGTCCTCGATCTTCTCTATAGTGCCTGCTACTCCGGACTCCTGGAAGAATTAACTTGTGAGAAGTGAGCTAACCTCGCCACTGCCTAGCAACCATGTCTCCATGGACTCTGATGGAAGGCTTTGTAAGAGCCACAAGGCTAATTGCATGTATTGGAACAGTCTAAAGGGCCCTTTTATACAACCTATATGGTGCATTGCTTTTTTGAGTCTGATAGTTACAATTAGGAGGTAGGCCTGTGTGTGCTCCGCTGAGCTCGCCATCTTGGTTTACTTTATCTTTAAGCTGAAGAGAGAGAGAGGGACACAGATAGAAACAGACAGGAGCGAGAGAGCGAAAGAAAAAAGAGCGAGCGAGAGAAAGAGAACTGCAGCACATTAAAAAACAAACGCAAGGCATTGGCTCCAAGGCATTAAGTCATACAGACATTTATGACTGGTTGAAAAACTGCCCATCACAATAAACAAGCTCCACTGAGGCTTTCCCGAGCTGAATTTGACTGCAATAAATAACCCTGGAAGCATCCAGAAACCAAAGAGGAATGGTATAATGCACAATTGAAATGTCCTCAGAACTAGATCAGACTTCATTCACTTGCAGGATTGCCGTTCGAGGCGATTTCTTCCCCTCTTATATAGTGCATTTTACGGCATAATCTCACCATAGGTGTATTCATTAGKCGAATTCCATTGCAAAACGTTTGGTGTGTTTACCATTTACTCTAGGAACCAAAGGGAATGAAACGGGGAGRGACCTACCTGCATTTGTCTAATAGAAAGGTTTCTGTCGCAAAACGTTTTGCGAAAGACCAAAAGTTTTGCAATGGAATCCGACTAATGAATACACCCCAGTTCTCTTCCTTCTTCCTCTGTTTTAAACGGAAGTCAATTGCTCCCTTATTATCTTGCAACCCTGCCACATCCGTCCTCTACACCTCAAAACGACTTACTAACGCCTGGCTAATTCTGTGCTGAAGGCCATACTGTAGAGGTAGGGGAGCTGGGGTGTGCTGTGGCAGTCTGGTTCYGTCATAATGTACTGTGTGGAAAATATGGGAATGTCCATCCAGGTCTGTCCTGTAACATGGCTCATTAAACCCAGTGACAGCGTCCTGARGCACTGCTGCTGGGCTGGCCCCTGCTACCAGGTGCCCCTGAGACCAACCAAACACTGGGACATTATGAGCTCATGTATTCCTGTGACAAAAATGCTAAGAAAGACCTAAAACAGAGGATTGAAATTCACTTGGATAAACTCAACTTGACAAAGGCAGACAAAGGGTTGGACAGTGTGAGGAGATGAAAATGTAACCTATGACATGACGTGGTGGATGAAACAAGGCCTGCGAGACAAACCAACAGCTGTAAGAACAGTCAGTGGGTGTGAGGAGAAAGAGGATGGTGTGAAATCATAGCATTGTTGGGGTGTTCCMCAGGGATGTGTACTTACACACTGTTCTTTCTGGAGGCCTTTCTGGAGGTCTTGGTGGTGGAGGGGATGAGCTGGCAGAGTTCTGGCAGGGCGTCTGCCAGCGGCCTCATGTCACCCACAACGGGCATGGCCGCCCTCTTAGCCTGGGCCACTTGTTGCTCCTTGGCCAGCTTGATGGAGCTGATCTCTAAATATCACACAAAAAAAGCATTTAAATTACAATGTAATTTGTACATGTAGGCAGGGGTGAAGTGACTATGCATAGATAATGAACAGTGAGTAGCAGCAGTGTACAAAACAAATAAGGGGGGGGTCAATGTAATAGTTTGGTGGCCATTTGAGTTCAGCAGTCTTACGGCTTGGGGGTAGAAGCTATTGAGGAGCCTTTTGGTCCTAGACTTGGCGCTCTGGTGCCGCTTGCCGTGTGGTAGCAGAGAAAACAGTCTTTGACTTGGGTGACTGGAGTCACCCAAGTCAAAATTTTATGGTCTTTCCTCTGACACCGCCTATTATATAGGTCCTGGATGGCAGGAAGCTTGGCCCCAGTCATGTACTGTGCCGTACTCACTACCCTCTGTAGTGCCTTATGGTCGGTCAGATGCCATTACAGGCGGTGATGCAGCTGGTCAGGATGCTCTCGATGGTGCAGCTGTAGAACATTTTGAGGATTTGGGGACCCATGCCAAATCTTTTCAGTCTCCTGCGGGGGAAACGGTTTTGTCGTGCCCTCTTCACGACTGTCTTGGTGTGTTTGGACCATGCTAGTTCATTGGTGATGTGGACACCAAGGAACTTGAAACTCTCGACCCGCTCCACTACAGCCCCGTTGATGTTAATGGGGGCCAGTTCGGACCACTTTTTCCTGCAGTCCACAATCAGCTCCTTTGTCTTGCTCACATTGAGGGAGAGGTTGTTGTCCTGGCACCACACTGCTAGTTCTCTGACCTCCTCCCTATAGCCTGTTTCATCGTCATCTGTGGATCTGTTGGGGCGGTCTTCGAATTTGAGTGGGTCTAGGGTGTCTGGGAGGATGCTGTTGATGGGAGCCATGACCAGCCTTTCAAAGCACTTCATGGCTACCGACGTGAGTGCTACGGGGCGGCAATCATTTCGGCATGTTACCTTCGCTTCCCTGGGCACAGGGACTATGATGGTCTGCTTGAAACACGTCGGTATTACAGACTCAGTCAGGAAGAGGTTGAAAATGTCAGTGAAGACACATGCCAGTTAGTCCCCGCATGCTTTGAGTACACGTCCTGGTAATCCATCTGAATATTGACCTGTTTAAAGGTCTTGCTCACATCGGCTACCGAGAGCGTCATCCAGAACAGCTGGTGCTCTCATGCATGCTTCAGTGTTGCTTGTCTCGAAGTGAGCATAAAAAGGCATTTAGCTCGTCTGGTAGGCTCGCGTCACTGGGCAGCTTGCGCCTGGGTTTCCCTTTGTTGTCCATAATAGTTTTCAAGTACTGCCACATCTGACGAGCATCAGAGCCGGTGTAGTAGGATTCAATCTTAATCCTGTATTGATGCTTTTCTTGTTTGATGGTTCAGGAAGGTTACAATGTTTCCATCATGGCACAAGCAGCAGAGACTTACTGTATGTCAAAGATGTGCCTCCACAACAATCAGTAGCCTTACCAAGATTACCTATAACCCTTTGTAGAGTGACATTTATACACTATATGAGCAAAAGTATGTGGACACCTACTCGTCGAACATCTCATTCCAAAATCATGGGCATTATATGGGGTTGGTACCTCATTGCTGCTATAAACAGCCTCCACTCTTCTGGGAAGGCCTTCCACTAGATGTTGGAACATTGCTGTGGGGACCATTTATCACAAGGGCATTAGAGAGGTCGGGCACTGAGGTTGGACAATTAGGCCTGGCTCGYAGTCAGAGTTCGCGTTCTCCTGGCATCCGCCAAACCTAGATTCATCCGTCGGACTGGCAGATGGTGAAGCATGATTCATCACTCAAGAGAACGCGTTTCTACTGCTCCAGAGTCCAATGGTAGCGAGCGCTACACCACTCCAGCCGATGCTTGGCATTGCACATGGTGATCTTAGGCTTGTATACAGCTGCTCGGATGGAAACCCAGTTCATGAACCTCCCGATGAAAAGTTATTGTGCGAACGTTGCTTCTAGCGGCAGTTTGGAACTTGTTGCTTCCACTTCACAAGAACAGCATTTACAGTTGACCGGGGCAGTTCTAGCAGAGCAGAAATTTGATGAACTGACTTGTTGGAAAGGTGGCATCCTATGACGGTGCCAAGTTGAAAGTCACTGAGCTCTTCAGTAAGGCCATTCTACTGACAATATTTGTCTATGGAGATTGCATGGCTGTGTGCTCGATTTTATACACCGGTCAGCAACAGGTTTGGCCGAAATAGCCGAATCCACTAATTTGAAGGGGTGTCCACATACTTTTGTATACACTATATAGTGTATGAGGAGAATCTCTTTCTCTTGAGATGTAAAACATTTGGTTAAAGGCATTGTGGTTTGGGCCTTTTGGCTTTCATCATAGAGTGGTGTTGATCCCATCCATTTCAGCCATGAGTTATGATGACTATGAGCCATATGGTTTCTTATGTGCCGACTTGCCCATGTAATCGACTGTGACCACGTCAGCGGCAAAACACTAAACCCTACATCACCACAGACTTGAACAAATACTGTGATCAGAGCCAGGGAGGAATATTCAAACCAGATGTCATCGGTACAGTTCGTGAACAGGTGAAAATGGAGGTGCATTAAACTTTATGGCTTCAAGTAGAAATTCTGACTTTGGTGGATACGACCAGATCATAGACAGGCCGTGTTGGAGGTATTAAAATGTCAGCGGGAAAATTATTCACCGCTCATGTCATTTAGGCTAATCCTCAGGCTATTTCCAGATTGTGTAGAACTGTAGCTCGATACTCGTGCAATGCGAGTTTGATTGAATTGCCACCTCTGTCTCTTATTTAGGCTAAATGAAGGAACACATGGGGCATTAAATCCCCTCTGTGGAATATACAGTCGGAATAATAACCCTTATTCGTCAACACATATTTTGCACATCCTCATCATTACAGATCCAGAGGACCCCCACGCTGCAGATGCAGACAGCCCCGCCTCTTCCTGGAATACAGTTGGTCTACGACAGAAAAGCAATTATCCGATTTTTTCTCTTCTTTTTTCTTTCTCCTTGTTAATTTCCCGAAAACTGCAGAGGTCTGAGGCTCACAGCCTGTCTCTAATTTCCGACAGAGTCAAAAGAACCATTGGAGTCTAATGATATGCACAGAGGAGACATCTTGTGTTACACAGAGAATTGATTGGATCAGCAGATTGGGTTACTAAGTGATCACAATTCTAGAAAAGCAGGTGGTGGTGTTAAAAGCTCAATCTGGGATCTGGGAATCTGTTCAATGGTCATTTCAGAGGGCTGCTGATTTGCCAGACTGTAGCGTTAAAAAGGGGTTGTAATTATGTAGACACAGCTAGCTCTGTCGCGGGCTGGCGCGTCCCAGAAACCTCAGCAGAGATCAGTGGGGATGGAGCTCCTCATCGCACCAACCTAATGCTGTTATGTCCTGAAGGTATCTCTTTATCTTGCCTTTCAAACATTCGATTTTTGAACACAAAAGGAAAAATCCTACATTTTATAAATTCAAACTTTTGGGAGAGAGCCCCAATGTCAGCATTAAGGAGTGTCGAAAGGTAAAAACGTGAACGTTGAAATTATCAGACTCCAGCCACCCGAGTCATAGACTGGTTCTCCACGGCAAGCGGATCCGATGCACCATGTGTGGAACCAAAAAGGACCCTGAACAGAGTCTACCCCCCCAAGCTATAAGACGGCTAAATAGTTAGTTAAATAGTTAACCAATAGCTACCCGGACTATCTGCATTGACCCTTTTTGCACTAACCTCGTTTGACTCATCACATAAGCTACTGTTGCTGTTTATTATCTATCCTGTTACCTAGTCACTTTATCCCTACCTATATGTACATATCTACCTCAATGACCTCGTACCCCTGCACATTGACYCTGTACTGGTACCCTGTGTATATAGCYAAGTTATTGTTACTCATTGTGTATTTTTTCCTTGTGTTATTTTATTTCAATTTCTTATGCTATTTCTATTTTGCATTGTTGGGAAGGACTGTTTGTAAACAACGGGTGTAGACTAAGCGTGTGACAAATAACATTTGATTTGTTACGGAGTCCCCTGCCTGTGAGTCTAATCACTTAATGAAGTGCACTCCACCTAGGCCCAAACAGTGCCAGAGAGAGATCAGAGGGTCATGAACTGGCTCCCCAATCTCCTATTGACCTTTGTGACCAGGCCACTGGTTGCTAGGGTCTGGTGGTTGCTGGGGAACCGGACACAGTCCTCTTGCCTGCTCAGAGCCTACTCAGTCTCTCTTCAAGTGGACATGTGTGATGGTGTGTGGGCAGAAGTGAGTACCACTAAATCGGCCCATATTAGTATTGCTTTTGTATCTGCTGAGCCATTCACTATCATGATATGTCTATTATATACAGTATATTCATTCATCATCTCTCTTTGTACAGAACCACATTAGTCACATWTGTTCCTGCCAATAAAGTTCCCGATTCTGTGTAACTCTCTGCGAGGGTGCCTCTCTGTGAGGGTGCCTAACAGACCAGTGAAATAGGAGGGTCTCCCTCATAGAAAGAGTACGAGTCAGATGTATGTAACGTTATGATAATACTCACTGTTTAGCCACCTGTCTCGCCTCTCCTTCATCTTCTCTTTCTTCGTCTGCTGCTTCTTCTTCTCCTCAGGGGCTGTGAACAGAGACGGAGTGAGTGAGCATCCACAATGTTACACTGGTACTTCACACATTCAGTAGAGAGAACATAGGTACCCTCGTGGGTATGTGAAGAGGTCATCATCAACAATAGAAAATAACGTTCAAAGCAAATCAATTCACCAACGTTCAAAGCAAATCAATTCACCAACATTCAAAGCAATTCATCAACGATAAAGGAAGAGAGGCGACTTTTTAAAATGCTTTGGAAATTGAAACGTGCCAGATCTTTTTCCACAAGATAAATGGAACCAGTAAAAATGTTCCCATTGCCAAATAAATAATTCACAGTTGAATAGAATTATAATAACAGATTTGAGTTTGGGGTATAAAAATGGAAATTTCCCAGCGAGAGCTTGATTTGACAGGAAAAAGAAAAGCCTGTAACATGTCATTAAAACAAACCACGGCTGAAAAACTCGAAGCCCAAAGGGAGAAAGTAATCACAGTATTGTTGTGAGCGCCTCAGAAGAAGATACGGCTCGATAAGGACATGTGGCTCGTCTTTCCCGGTTCAAAGGGCATGGAGAATGGGGAGAGATACCGTCGGAGGGAAGGAGTTGAGAACAGAATACACTACCTACTATATCTATCTAATTCTCTCTCTTTAGAAAAACATCCTGTCCTGGGATGGAATGTTTTCAGTAATTGGGACAACCACGTTGCGTCCCCCTGTGCATAGGGTTGCCCCAGTGGTGTGTGTGTGTCTGTGTTTGTGGTGTGTGTGTGTGACCATTTGGTCCCATCTCTGCCCTTCCTGACAAAGAAAGCGCTATCACTGACACTGGGCGATAAGAGCAGAGGTTATCGCACAGACAGTTGCTTCCTGTAGCGCAATGACAACAACAGATGCTGGGCAGTATGCATATTGTCACCGTCTACCAGATCACCGGAGTGTCTCGTGGAAAACGGACACATTTTAGAGAGAGAAAATGAGATGAGATGGTAAAGAAAAGCAAATCACTCATTTAAACGGAAGTACAACGGTTGAATTGTTTTGAACACAAAACATGACCTTGATATCTGACAGGGCAGGTGACAGTATTTTGTGGTGTGTTTAAAAATAAAATGTTTATCCATCCCTGTGATTTCACGCTCTTTTGACAAAATAGAGAGAAACAGGATCGATGCGCTGCTCCATGACTTTGGGAAAATGAAGTGTCCGTGTTGCAGCCTGGCCCTATACAGTTGAAGTCGGAAGTTTACATAAACTTAGGTTAGAGTCATTAAAACTAATTTTTCAACCATTCCACAAATTTCGTGTTATCAAAATATAGTTTTGCCAAGTTGAATAGAACATCTACTTTGTGCAAGACACAAGTCATTTTTCCAACAATTGTTTACAGATTATTTCACCTATAATTCACTGCATCATAATTCAAGTGGGTCAGAACTTTACATACACTAAGTTGACTGTGCCTTTAAACAGCTTGGAAAATTCCAGACAATGATGTCATGGCTTTAGAAGCTTCTGATAGGCTAATTGACATCATTTGAGTCAATTGGAGGTGTACCTGTGGATGTATTTCAAGGCCTACCTTCAAACKCAGTGCCTCTTTGCTTGACATCATGGGAAAATCAAAAGAAATCAGCCAAGACCTCAGAAAAAAATGGTACACCTCCACAAGTCTGGTTCATCCTTGAAAGCAATTTACAAATGCCTGAAGGCACCACGTTCATCTGTACAAACAATAGTACGCAAATATAAACACCATGGGACCAAGCAGCCGTCATAGCACTCAGGAAGGAGGCGCGTTCTGTCCCCTAGAGATGAACGTACTTTGGTGCGAAAAGTGCAAATCAATCCCAGAACAACAGCAAAGGACCTTGTGAAGATGCTGGAGGAAACARGTACCAAAGTATCTATAGCCACAGTAAAACGAGTCCTATATCGACATAACCTGAAAGGYCGCTCAGCAAGGAAGAAGCCACTGCTCCAAAACCGCCACAAAAAAGCCAGACTACGGTTTGCAACTGCACAATGGGGACAAAGATCGTACTTTTTGGAGAAATGTCCTCTGGTCTGATGAAACAAAAATAGAACTGTTTGGCCATAATGACCATCATTATGTTTGGAGGAAAAAGGGGGACGCTTGCAAGCCAAAGAACACCATCCCAACCGTGAAGCACAGGGGTGGCAGCATCATGTTGTGGGGRTGCAGGAGGGACTGGTGCACTTCACAAAATAGATGGCATCATGAGGATGGAAAATTATGTGGATATATTGAAGCAACATCTCAAGACATCAGTCAGGAAGTTAAAGCTTGGTCACAAATGGGTCTTCCAAATGGACAATGACCCAAGCATACTTCCAAAGTTGCGGCACAATGGCTTAAGGACAACAAAATCAAGGTATAGGAGTGGCCATCACAAAGCGCTGACCTCAATCCTATAAAAAATTTGTGGGCAGAACTGAAAAAGCGTGTGCGAGCAAGGATGCCTACAAACCTGATTCAGTTACACCAGCTCTGTCAGGAGGAATGGGCCAAAAGTCACCCAACTTATTGTGAGAAGCTTGTGGAAGGCTACCCGAAACGTTTGACCCAAGTTAAACAATTGAAATGCAATGCTACCAAATACTAATGAGTGTATGTAAACTTCTAATGTAAACTGGTCCCGTGTGGCTCAGTTGGTAGAGCATGGCGCTTGCAACGCCAGGGTTGTGGGTTCATTCCCCMCGGGGGGACCAGGATGAATATGTATGAACTTTCCAATTTGTAAGTCGCTCTGGATAAGAGCGTCTGCTAAATGACTTAAATGTAATGTAAATGTAAACGCACTGGGAATGTGATGAAAGAAATAAAAGATGAAAAAAATTGTCTCTACTATTATGCTGAAATTTCACATTCTTAAAATAAAGTGGTGATCCTAACTGACCTAARACAGGGAATTTTTACTAGGATTAAATATCAGTAATTGTGAAAAACTGAGTTCGAATGTATTTGGCTAAGGTGTATGTAAACTTCCGACTTCAACTGTATATAGCTAGTAGAGCCTACTGATGGAATTGGCTTTGTAATTAGCAATGCCGCAGTCCTTGACTGACATGTCTGAGAGAACGGTAAAGTGKAACTCAATGGGACCCAAATGCTACACGCCGCAGCATCTCTAGTAGGGACCTTTCTTACTCTCATCTTCCTTATGTCAACACACAGTGCCACAATGTATTTTCTCTGAAAAGGCTACATTGTTACCTGGGATCTAATTTTAAGAGGTTCCTACAGCACTTTTATCGTTGCCTATTCAGCGATAATATGTTATTCCTGTCAAACTGAACAAGGCGATCTGTTTAGTTTGATAGATGTTGTTTTAGTCTGCCAACTGACAATAACCACGATGATGGACCAATAACTAGGTCTATTCATCTAGACCTTTTCAGATGAATTACATCATCATCATTACCATGACATTGTAGCTGTAGTATCTATCATTAGTGTTCAATTAGAAACTTCCAATCATTGAATGGCAGCTTGAGGTTACAGCATTGTGCAGAGCCTAGAGCCTAGAGATGTTGTTTAATGGGACACCACTCCCTTCACCTCCCCGATCAATAGCATCTCATTTAAAGACACAGATGAGCTTCTGTTAAATGTTGGATATAGCCTACAGACAGGTGGTACGAGGCAGTGACATGGGTTGCACCCCGCCTCTATTTTTGTAAAACGCTGAGGGWTGGGCCTGGAGAAATGCAACCACTCTCAAATTCACAGACAGAGCTAGGGATGCAAGGCCTGGCCATCCATGATCATTTTTATTGGTTTGTTTTAACCATGCTTTCAGGCAATCCAGTGTTTGTTTACATTTACATTCTTTACAAACATTGGAGTAAACAAGCTTATATTTTGGGGTATGATACTTGAACTAAGCTCACGGGGCATGCATAAGTTATATTCTTCAACGGGTATGTCATTAATTATATTAAGTCCAAAAATGGAAGTAGCAATTAAGGATTCTAGCTTTAAGGTACTTCCAGTTGAAATGTAAGCTTTGAAAACACAGTCCTCACGTTGCATTTCGAAAACAGACATTTAGTACAACAGACAGACATTAAAAACACATGGAAATGTGCGTGTGTGCTGGAATTGGCCTTGGGGTCCTAATCACTGTACTGGGTTGAGTGTAGCTACTACGTTACTGGCTATGACCCCACTCTCAGAGGGTGTCTCAGGGGGAGTTCGGTTATACAAAAAAAATATATAATTATGTCCAATTCACACATAACACACACTTTTACATGTGTGAAATAGGACATATGAACCCACCTAAGTACTATGAATCATCTGTACTGTGCCTGTCCATCTCTGAATCCAGCTGCCTTGTAGAATGCATTTGAATAGGCACTGTAATGTGTTAGAAATGGATTTGACTTATCAAGAAAAGTGAGCAGGAAAGGCAGGAAAGAACTATTTCCAATCATGTTATGATAATACAATACAGTGCCCACGCTGTAAAGGCAAATCAATTCTTCAGCCTACATTTGCTGGGGAATGACTCTCCACTAATGATAGCAGGAAGGGAAAAACTAAAAGGAGAGGAGTGGGCAGCGCGGTTGGCAGGGGGAGCTGGCAGGGATGTCCGGGTTGTGTGGTGGTAGCTAATGTCATTCTGCGGCAATGAAACTGTCAGTGTGGGACAGTGGGAGTCAGTCACACATGAGGGAACTCATAGTGTTTGTTTATCATTCCCCTGCCACCTCCTCGCCCATCCACTGCTATTAAAAACATCCTACAGCTTCTCTCTTTACGCAAACAGACATTATGGTATGGACCGGGGCTGCGGTCAACATCATTTCCAGTCAATTTAGAAAGTAAAGCAAAATCAGATCACCATTTTTTTTTTTCATTGAAACCCCCCGGGAAACATTTGAATTGTGGTTTCAGCGTACTTCCACACTGGTATGGACTGTCCCGATAATACATTTCACAATAGTATTCAACATTGAAATTATGCCCAGGTGAATGATTCACTTTGACAAATCRTCTACATTGAGGTAATGTCCTCCATATCTGAGTCATGCTCTAGCTAACATGGTGAAAAGTGCTCATGGTGGGCGAGTGTGCTGCTGCATTGGCCTGCTTTCAACTCTGTCCTGCTGTCCTCCTGCTGCCCTCCTGCTGCCCCAGCCACAAGGTTGAAAGGTTAAACAACAGTCAGCCAACAAATAGAATCCAGTCATTTTAATGACCGCGGCACGGTTGATGAGCAATATGGATAAAACCATTGGGCCTGGCAGGCAACAGATATTGTACTCAGCTCYCATTGCTTCTTTAACCGGGAAGCAAATAGTGAAGGATCCCGACCAGAGCTCMTCCTTAGATAAGAGCAGCAACTAGTTCACAAAGAGATCGGAGTTGTGTACTACGAATCTAGATTGAGGAGTTAGAGAGCTAACTCTGGTCAACTCGAGTTCAACTCGGGATAGCCTAACCAGATACAAGAAAGTGGGTCCCCTTTAAGCCAGGTACATTTCTATGGCAACGAATCCTTCAGAACTAACCGGCTGTGGGTAAGGCTAACTCCACTTACCCTGAATGAAGTGTTCGAGCCGTGAGTTGAGGACCAATCAAATTAGATTCCCYCTCGCAAAGAGCGCATCGTCGTCATCCCTTCAAGACGTGGATGTCGATTAAGGCAGCCCCCCGCACCTCTCTGAGTCAGAGGGGTTGGGTTAAATGCAGAAGACACATTTCAGTTGAAGGCATTCYGTTGTACAACTAACTAGGTATCCCCCTTTCCCTTTTATTCATTAGACTGATTGAATATTTTATTAATCTAATGTTCTTGTGTGTAAAAAAAATAAAAAAAAAATAAATAAATACATGACACACAACACATTTAGTAAATCGAGGATGAATTTGAAACTTCACGCGTAGTAAAAGTTTCGTATTAGTAAARGTTTCGTATGAAACTTTCGTATGAAATTGCTTAAATCAATAGGAGTGGGGGAAAAGGGACTYGTGCATTGACAAGCACACCAAAGCACTTCTAAAAGGCCGTTTCATACTAAATCTCTTATCCAGAGTGACTTAMAGGAGCAATTAGGGTTAAGTGCCTTGCTCAAGGGCACACCGGCATATTTTTCACCTAGTCGGCTCGGGAATTCGAACCAGCAACATTCCAGTTACTGGGCCTGCCGCCCTATATTCCACACTGTAGTATCGCTTGATCATGTGTAGTACTTACTATATAATTTTGTAGTATACTATACACTTGTAGTATCCGTCAAATCTGTAATGCTTACTATAGAATTGTGTAGTATACTATAGTAACTACTACAGTATTATCCACAAAAAMAACTGTAGTAAATACTACAGTAATTTYCACGAAAACAACACTTTCTTAACTATAGTAATACAAATGCAGTATTAACTTTGCATATACCCCACCTACTCCCCTCCCCAGTGTGTGCCACCATGAGTGAGAAACCTACATGCCAAGTATAGACCATGTGTTGTGTTCCCTACAGGCTATAGAAGAGCAGAAGCTCTGAACTATCCATTCAGACTCCAGTCCTACCTACTTATAGGTTCTGAAAAATGTGCTCGTTTAGTATTTGTCTAGTAGGTTTCGCCAAGGAGAAAGAAGTGGTGGCTACGTCAAAGATAAAACAAAAACACTATAGTAAATACTACAGTATTCACTGTAGTGTTTTGGGGACCGAAGACCAAAAAACACTAGTGATTACAATAATATATAAATGTAGTAATACTACAGTATTTAYACCATACTAAACTATAGTATTTTTTCATGTGGGTAACTCTACCTAGCAAAATAGTTTTCATAAATTGGTCCATTCGAGTCAAAGTATCGATACAATATCATCCAAAATAATATACACATGCGATGTGTAACTGTATCAATCCCCCCCCCCCATCACTACTACGGAAGACAAARTGTGACACTGACTAACCAACTAACCTCATATACTGTATATATGCCATTTAGCAGATGCTTTTATCCCGCGACTTACAGTCAGGTTTGCATATATGTTCCATATGGGAGGCCCCAGCGGGAATGGAACCAACGATAATTGGCGGTCCAAGTGCCATACTCTACCAACTGGGCCACACCTAACCACAACCTAGATCTACTGAAGTTACTGACTCCCTTCTGGCCGACAGGATGACCTCACCAATTCCCAGCCACCCACACTGCTGTTGCTGCCATGGCGATTGACGAGTCAGGACAAGACCCAGCCCCCACATCACAAATCAGGGTCATTCTTAACCCACGGGGTATACCACTGCAACTAGTAAATCCTCGCCGAAAATCTCTCACCTTATATCGGAAACTGCTTCAATATCACAGAGTTTATCTCAAGCCAAAACATGGTGGCGTAAAATTAACTATCAAACCAAGCAAAATAATTTTCATCTTTCTCTTTTAATTTCTACGTGCATCCTCAGCCCATGCTCAGATACAGCTCTTCCAGCAGCAACACACACACCAACTTTCATCCCAGGCCAGTTCCTTCCTGCCGGGTCCAATCTTTAATCTGCCACCGCAGTGTCGAAAACAAATGTGTTGTCCTGCTGTAGCAGCAGAGGTACAGGGGCCAGATAGGCATCTCTACTCCTGCTGCATCCCCGTCCCTGACAGCCCTGGTCCTGGACTGCTGATGGGTGAAACCCAACCCGACCTGGGACCGTTTGTGGTGGGGAAGAGAGCCTTACTTACCACCTCCCTGGTCCTTCCTGTACCCCCAGAGAGGATTGGGTTCTCAGTACACAGTGAAATAGATAGCACCGATTAGATCGCAAGAAAGGCATTTCACTGTACTAGTGCACGTGACAAAAACGTGAAACTTGATTAGGCTTTATTATGAGTGATTGGGAGAATTCCATATTTCCTTTCCTGCTTGGGTTTGCCCCCGCTCAGCATCTCCGCTTTCCCCCTTTTCTCTGGCATAATTGACAGGCAGCTCTCTGTTAGGTGGAGGAGAGGAGGGGTAGTGCCTTTGGGGAGCTGACAACAAGATAAAGAGGTGGTTTCACCGGGTCCCGGCTCAGATACTGATATCCCCTATTAAGTGCAAAGAGGGCTCTTTGTCAAAACAGAGGTGGTCACTGAATGATCAACTGCCGCAGTCATCACTTCTAACATCACGCCGTGGTACGGCAGCAAGGAGTTCTGCTCTTCGAAACAGAGTTTTCTGGTCAAGACTAATGTAGCACGGAACACGTGGAAGTGAACAGGGCTCGACAGCGCGACCGTTTCACTCGCATATGATCTTAAATATTTTGCCGTGCGACCTGGAATTTTTATTTAAGAGCATCAGTGTGACTAGAAGAAAAAACATCTCAGAAAATTGTTGCAATGATTACTTCACTGTACCGCAGCCTTGGACAATACACCGAGTGCAGATCCATGCTTGCACCATTACTACAAAGAAAACAGCATGTTGCCTTCAATATTTTTAATTGCGCTCCTAAATTGTTTAACGTAGGTGCACACGGGCTCCTTGTTAAAAAAAAGTCAGCGTAGAGCCCTGGTGAAGACTATGAACTAAGGCACTTGAATAGGCCTAATAGAAAATCAACTGCAGAGACTGATATTCAGTCAGGAGGATGGGGAATTTTTATTTTTTTATTTAACGAGGCAAAAGGCATGCACAAACATGCACACACAAAGTGTGCATTTGCTGCCAATGAATATGCCAAGCACCAACAGTAAGTGTGCATAATAACACTAATTAAATCAATCGAATTAAAAGTGGAAGATAAGAGTTGATATCTGCTCGGATACAAGCACCCAGGGGGGCCTACAAGAGGCAACGGATGAAAAGACATGACACACTCACAGCATTCGCTTGCTTCTTTCTGCTCTGGCAGAGAGAACAGAGTATTTTATAATTAACAGCATAGTAGAGTGGCTAGCTGTATAGATGCCTGAACAGAAACCAGAAGGCTTTAATCCCCGTGGGCAGAGACAGACACCGCCAAGGACGGGGTGCTCGCGAAGACGAACCAAAAAGAAATGTAATATTAATGTAGTAGAGTCAGTGAAAGTGAATTTGGAATAATTCAGGTGAAATACCCCTATTAACACGACAACGTGACAGCGTTCAGCTGAAATGATAAGCTGTAGGCTAAAATAATTGATCTCTATAATGCCGGCTCCCTTCCGTTCCCTCATTGTTAATGTGTAGAAGGAGGCAGTGCTTTAATCACAGCAGCTTCCACAGCTAGAAGAGCCCACAGTTCGCAATGTCTGTCTGCTTAGACGAGATGGTAAAAATCCAATTCATACCATTTCCGTGGACGGGATTTAAAAACAGAATTGTTATTAAACCCTTACTTATATCGCGTCAATTTTATTTTCCCACGAACGTACTGTCAAATTAGATTTTGCTTTCCATAACCTACTTACCATTTCACAAAGAGGTCAATATAATTGTCTACAGACACTGTTTTGGGAAAACAAGAGCACACTGACAAGCATTTCACCATGGCAACAAATGGAATACTGCATCTCATTGCCCTGTCCTTTTTTTCATTTCATAAATTTGTCAGCAGCCAGGAAAGCACTTGCTTTAATTAGTTAGCCTAATCAATAGACACAGCTAAATATACCCGTCGTTATTAGATCACACACATCCAACGTATTAAAACACCCTGTTAGTTTTGACGCAAGAACAGGCTGAAGACGGAGTACTCGTTAGCAGTGTGTGTGCGTCTGCAAGCGAGGACGAGAGAGAGAAGAGGAAAGAAACAGCAGAATGCAGAAACTGAAGCCATTTAAATCCTTGCTCACTAGCTACAGGGAACAGCCAGACACCATCTCCAGAGATCGAGCGAGCCAGCCAGGGACCTGGCACCCCTCCCACCATGCACTACAGACAAAAGTCTAAACAAGCAAGAGACAACAAGACATTGGAACAACCTTGATGAGAAAGCCAAACAGTAAAAGTGACACTCAATACAGCTCTCTAACAGTCTTTCTAACAAAGAGTCAGGGCAGACTAATACACGCTGTGTATCAACATCATCACTGCTACACTGTAATACACAAGGGACAGGAACACCTGATGCTTTCCCACCGGGCTGCAGCGAGGTACCCTACCAAGAGAACTACACCCTGCAGCACCAGCCTCCTCTATGCGCCAGTGGTGCCACGACTCATCTAGTCAGGGAGGAACACTGATGCAGGGGAGCTAGGCAACTGAACAGAACCTTGATTTCATGCATGAACTATTTATGCTGCAGAGAGGCTATAAATAGAACCAGTCCTCTGTTGTCTAACAAGGAAGACGGGCTTCTTGCTGCAGCTCTGCCACTGCAGCTGGAGTAGCTGCTCTGACTGACTTACATTGGGCTTAAGCTTATTCAAAAGAGCCTAGGTCTCAAGAGGGAAGAGGTTGGCGGGTGCATCGTTTCTTATCTATAGGTTACCATCCTACTTACTTTTCTTCATTACAAATTTTATACCAATGCTAACCAATATACTGCATAGACTGAGCTGTTGTCATCGTCACATCACAAGTCAATTGTTGTCGAGTGATTCCTTTGTATTTTCTGCCCTCTTGTGGTAGGAGAGAATAACATATTGTGTTCAGAAAAATACTATGTGCCTGGTTGATGTTGCTGGAAATAAACAATGTCTCCAGGACGTTTGGGGGAGCTAAAACGTCACGAAAATGAAATGCATGTACTTGAAGGTAGAATATGATTCGTTATTGAGACACACAGACAAGTASTCTCGTGCAGATTTCCACTGATTAAGTAGCTAAACATTTGGTTGATAATCAAAGTGTCTTTACCTTTCTGCGCAGGTGTAACAGTGTCATTGGATGGTTCTTCAAACTTCAGAGTTTGCACGAGGGCTTCAGGGCTGATTTGTGTTCCAGCAAAGATTCCACTTGGAAAGGAACTCAGTGGGGTCTGTTGGAAGAGAACATCCACATTGACACCCAACATAAATATATTGGAGCGGGAAAAAACACTTCAAAGTAATTTCTCTATAGTCAGCTAGGTTGATCCCATGAACATGTATACATTATGACCCTAGCTAGCTGACAACTAGCTAGCTAGTGAAATAGCTAACTGTTAGCTAGCTAACGTTAACTGTTCTAACAAATTTTAGCTACAACGTTAGCTAAACCATCTAGAAGAGACGCAGTTGGCAAGCGAACGTTAAATKATGTGTTGATAAAATACCTTCGCGTTTTCATCCTTCTTTATGTGCAACTGTGCATTGTTTGTTTTGTTTACATCGAAGATGAATGAACCACTTGGAATCGGTGCCTTTTCTAAATCTGTGGATCTTGCGCCACCGAACGGTGGACTGTCAAGTTTAACCGCAGCCTGATGAAGCTTTTCGCGGACCCGCTTTATCTTTCCAACCATACTGCCTTTTAGTTACTGAGTTAAATAAAGATACAATCTGTCTCTGAAGCCACATTCATGCTCGAGCTAGCTAACAACGTGGAAAGTCTTTTGACAACAAAATGTGCGTCTCTGTGATATGCTGCCCGGGGGAAACAATTTTGTGCAAACTATAGTTCCGYCTCTTCCTCACAAAGTCCCGCAGTGACTGATGGAGTGGGCAAAAAAATAGGCYTACAAGAAAACAAAATGGGTRAAGTAAATCAAGACCGTGTATCTAAATTATTAAGATTATAAAATGTCATATGCATGTCATCTTTGTATATATACATCCATGATCGAATCTCACCAGTCTCTGAACTCTTTAGATMATTGAAAAGCATCTTTATTTGCAAATGGATATGGCAAATAACTAACTACYGTAGTACATGCATACATAGTTAAATACATATACAAATAATACAGGTCTATGAAGTCTGAACTGGACAATAATACAAAAGAGTTAATAGATATGCTATAACACAATACAATAGGCTATGCATCAGGGATCTCCAACCCTGTTCCGGGAAAGCGAGCGTCCTGTAGATTTTCACTCCAAACCCTAATCTAGGGTTGATAAAGCTGGTTGTTAGTTACAACTGGGATTGGAGCGAAAATCTACAGTAGGGTAGCTCTCTAGGAACAGAGTTGGAGACCCCTGCTATACATCACGGACACACACAGTGTGTGTACAACAATATACAACTATTATCCCAGCAGCAAATATTTACATCTTCTATAAAATGATCCAAAACAGATGACACAAGTTGAGGCATTTTTGAGTTCCGCTATAATTGCTGTTTATACTAAACTAATTGTTTAGAATATTGTTTTCATGGAAATGATAATATGCATTAGAGAGTGAGAGAGATGAGGACTGGAGTATATTAGGTTTCATTGGCATCATAACCCATTTTAAACCAAAACRTGCCAATAGGCAAAAGAGGGAGGAAATGTGTCCTACAGTAAGTCTAGGCAACTCTGACCAAACAGTTTCATCAATGTTACGTTCTCGAGGAGCTTGGTTCATAGAAAATACTGTGGTGTGGATAAGAAGACTGACTGAAATGATGTTGAAATGTGTCATTACTCTTGACCAGTGGTGGCACATTTCTCTGCTACATATCATTGCAACAAAACAAAAAATCATCGTACAGTTGTGTAGTTGACTAGCATTTGATGACATAAGAGTTGGAAAAACAGAATCATGCCAGAGCCAGTTCTTCAGTAATACATCCGATTGAGAATACACACTATAAATATAGARTTGTAAGATCACAAGTGAAAACCACACCAATCATACTTTCTAACAGCACATTAATACCTACAAAAAACATTTGGCTTAGTAKATGCACACCATTGCGTACTATTTTGAGGAAGTAGTTACAGGAAGTATTCATTACATAGTTTGTGAAACTAGCTCTTGAATGTCAAAACTGCCTGGTGAAAACTATGAGCAATGGTTTGTTCTCTTTTAGTCGCGTCTTCCACCTTCTGTGTCTTTCACCTTCAGCGTCTTCCACCTTCCATGTGTCCCATCTACAAGTCTTGCAGAGAGGACAGCAGCGACTGGGAATCTCTAATGTTCAGCTCATACAAGGTTAGTGATTCTAACATGTACAAATAAGGAAGCGGGAGGAATACTGGTTCCRTCCTTAGACAGGAGGTGGATGTGACGGTATCCTGGAAAAGGGAGTAATACAGCTGTAGTAGACCATTCATCCCATCTTATTAAATGCTATTACGTGTGACTGTCATATTAGGAGGTTATATAATGAGTTTGTACGAAATGCTTAAATACATGGATGAGCCTCACCTTGCTGAATACATGAGAAAGGCAAGGTATACTGTCCGACAAAATCATTCCTTGACGCCTTGTCGTAGTCCTCCACCACAAAGCGTACCAGGGCCAGTTCAGGTGCATGGATGGTGAACCGCAAAGTGTCATACCACACTGGATTGAATCCTGAGCAAACACAATTCATAAATATATAAAATAATAGAATATAATACTGTAATATACTGCTTTTTTGTATCAGCATTTCTGTAAAAAGTCACATTATAAGCATCGATGTGATTGGGATTTAATGGGTKTGTATATTACCATTGTTGTCTATGTATCTGGTCTCCTGCTTGGCCTGGTCTAGAGGAACTCCATGAATCTCCACTCTCACAAACGGGTCCACAACAGAGCTCTCCTTGATATTCACTTTGGGAAGCTGCTGTCCACTGATCACCTTGAAAACACACACAAATATATACACACACAATGAGAGCGCTTTAGGTCAGATCGGAAGGTTAGCGTTCCACTTGGTTTCTGTAGTTTTTCTGTTGTGGCTCAGGTTGTGTCTTAGGTAGGTGTTTGTTATTTGTACCTGAATGCAGAGACTGAGGGGTCGGTAGCCTTCCCGGTTATGTGGAACCTCAGGATCGAACCTCCTCTCTGACATCCTCATGAAGTCAGGTTTGAGGACGTAGCCACAGCGGCCATTTTGACTGAACAGTCCATCGTTGAGGTCCATCTCAACCCCTGCCGTCTGGAAATTCAACGCAACTGAGGAAGCAAGGAAAACAGAGAAATTAACCAACTGATCCGAACAGAAGTATAAGCTTAACTAGCTTCACAAAGTCATGTTTGGAAATTGGAAATTGATATTTTGTTTAATCATTGTGTCGTGCCTTAGAATGACCTAAAACGCCCCTCACCAATTTGAGTCCCTGTGTTCCACATTTCCTGTGGGTTGAAGTTGGAGGAGTCTGTTCTGAGGCCACTAGGATAAACCCTGGTCAGTTGCCTGGCATTGTGATGCACAAACTCTGCCCCTGGAAGAGAAAGACAGTTAAACCATACATGAGATGAGCTTGAGGAACCATGCAATTGAACAGTACACTGTGCACTGTGTCTTCTAGTCATTCTGCCTCTGTTTACGGCCCTTACCTCTGAATGAATAACTGACTAAATCTCACTAATCAGACAACATTTCCATTTAGTAAATCAACAACTTTTGGCTTCTGTTTTGTGGTCCAAACAGAACGACACAAACTGTCCTGAGTGAGTAAGTGACTGGTTGACCCTCACTGATGATGTCATGAGTTACAGTAGAGATTCAGGCCCCACCTGCCTCTCTCAAGTGTTTGCGGGCTTTGGACTCTGTGAAGGAGGATATCTCGTAGAACTTGGAGTGAATGCGGGAGTGCTTGAAGCTGCTGAAGTGGACACTCTTGCAGTAAACCACGCAGTCCGACAGCTCCTTTGACAGACTCTGCTTCGATTTCTGAGGAAAAGAACGAGAGTTGAATTGAAGAAACTTTATTGATCCACGGCTGGGAAATTGGAGTGTTGACCTTACCAAGCTACATTCAATTCAACTACATTTAAATTGGGCAATGGCTTGAACAATACTGCACTAGGAGGATTGGATATATACAGTAAAAACCTAGTTTTGAGAGCAACGTGGCACTCGTACAGTTTGAGAGGAGGAGTGGAGTGTAGCTAGCCCTGGGGGAAAGCAGCAAGTGGACTGAGACAACCCCAATATGGAGTAAGAGATACTTCACCATGAAGCCAACCACAGTAGGTCTGCCAGTGCCAATCAGGCTTCGATGACCGAAAGGTTGAGGTATGCAGGCGGGCACAAGGCCAGACTAATTAGCAATGCAACCAGGTCTCCCTCTATATGAAAGCAGATCCGGAGCCGAACACAAACAGAGACTCTGAGCTACAGTCCGTCTTTAGGACAGGACAGCCATCATCAAAGTCAGTTACACCAGGGCCAAGGGCATCCCAGAGCTCACTGCTCCTGTAGACTACTGGCTTTACCCCTGATTACCATATTGATCAAACCATGTCAACACTAGTATGGCATTCTAATCTATGGCTTTCATTAAACATAGAGTATCAATGTTAAATGATGTCTTAGATCCATGGACTCCATCTAATCTGTTAATGGGCACTGCTTGTTATTGAGCGATAGCATGAAAGAACCAAGAATAAAGTCAAAGGTGCTTCAGTGTTTAGCGACATAGGTGATCCCTGACTTCAATTAAGTGTCTCATTTTAGAGGGCTCTCTACCTCTATCCTACAGTCAGTCAGTCAGTCAGTCAGTATTCTCTCTCAAGACAGTAGTACAGTCTTGAAAGAGTGTTGGTACCGTCCTCTCTCTCTCTCTATGGCTATCTCTGGTGTTCGTATGGCACCGTTAGGAGGCTCACTTGGTCTAGCCCCTGGCTTTAGCCCTATATCTTTCATGAGCGATGTCAGAGTTGAACGCACCCCTTGGACAATATCAGTCCTATAACAGTGTTATAGTGTTGAGTCAACACAGCAGATTCAGACAAAGATGATACAGTTTTGCCCTGATGGAATTGAGGAACAATGGAGGAGTGAGTGACTGACGTCTTCTGCTAAGTTGATATGAGAGCGAGAGATGGGGTTGAGAAGGAGTGACAGTGAAATATATAGGACTACATCCAGGCAGGCCCAGAGTGACAGTGACAGGACTAGGGTTGCAAAGCTACCGGTAGTTTACCAAAGTTACCGGAATCCTCAGTCATTTTATAATTAACAGAACACCTATAGCAGTCTAACATGACTTTGGTAATTTATACTTGAATAACATATATAGTATTCATTTTTTATATCTGTGTCCATATAGAGAAAATAGCCTAAGTAATGAAAAAAAACATTACTCAACAATGGCATTATTTTTAATGAACTCGGCAACTCTTCCATCTATTGACATTTTTTACAACTGGTGGCAAAACATTAACAACAAATATTGACATAGTAAAATAACTAAAAGTGTGTAAAAAAATATATAAAAAGGATATTTCAGGCTGAAACACTCATATTAAACACCAACGGTATTCACTAAGTTGATGGTTTCTATTTAGGATAATGTTTTACAGCTTTGTCATTCTATCATCTTATTGAATTATTTCCTATATTTTACATGTGACAGGCCACACAGAGGGACAGAGATAATTACAGACACCTGTGATAATCTGAAGTACCCAAAAGGGTGAAAGATACCAACATTCTTGTAGTTTACTGGTAAACTTCTAAGTGTCTGTAAGTGTCCAGTAATATACCTTCCCTTTGAAACCCTAGACAAGACACACAGACAAACGTCTCGCAGGTCGATCCCTAGAGGAAGTGGTGAGAGGTCGGACAGCTCCGGCCGAGGATCAGTAGCCCACCTTGGCTGTCACTGCAGAGGTTATCCTCGTCAATGTCGCATGCACAATTGCACACACAGGCACACACCCTCCCACACAGGCACACAGCCCCCCCACACACACACCCACCAACCCACACACACACACCAGTAGCCTACCTTGGCCGTGCGTCGGAGGCTGTTGCTGTGGAGGCTGTCCTCGTCGATGTCAGCCGCCTCGTCCTCGTCGCTCACCTCTCCTGTCTGGGAGTCCTCCGGCTCCACCGGCCCGTTCAGACTCTCCTCCAGACCTCCGATCTTCTTCCCCTTGAGAAGAATCTTCCCCTTCAGCTCCTGTCAGTCAGAACAATTGATCTAGATCGTTTCATCACCAGGGAATAGATATCATGCTTCTGTACCARGGCATGTTACAGAAAGCCTCTCGACAGCACGTCTCTCTCAACCTCTCTCTATTGCATATTGGTAATCTAACAAAGATAGATATTTAGAGTCACCTGCATACTTGATGACTGTGGGCACAGTATACTACAATCATTGAGGCAGAACAAATATACATCATGCACAGAAAGACAATAGTCTTTGCGTTGAGATGCAGGGCATATAAAGTATTTGCCTTCATTGTCCTATATGGACCTGCAGGTCACGCCCAATACAATGTTGAAAGACTGAGAGAACAATCAATCATATTCTATTCAGTGCTGAGGGAACAATGTTGTGTCTTTTTAATAATTCACGGTGCCAGTGTTGCATCTTACAGCACAGATCATATGGCCCGGGAGGCACTGATAGAAAGGTAGGTAGCAAGACAGGTAGTAGAAAGTGAAGGTGAACCGACAGATCACTCTACAGCGGGGTTTCCCAAACTCGGTCCGGGGGCCCCCCACTTTTCCTTTAATCTGGGTTCTATGTTAACTGTCAAATATATGCATTATTTATTTTTGCTTTCTGCCACATATTCAGTATTTGCATATCTCAAATGAGTATTCATTATTCTTTTGATTACATGTAATGTATTGGAATACATTTAGATTTTGTACAAGGAACTTTTGGGCAGGTTAATCTGTTTTATAGCCTTATATTAATATGATCAAACAGTGATTATAAAAAGTGAATCTGAAATTCTGTGTGAATTCTAATGAATGTCTTTGAGGCATTCTATCAACAAGATAAACTGGTTTAATAATGTACATTCTGTACACTGACTCCACCCTAAAGTGTTTTGTTGAGGGCGGCAGGTAGCCTAGAGGGCGGCGGGTAGCATAGAGGGCGGCAGGTAGCCTGAGCAGGGTTTCCCAAACTTGGTCCAAAGTTGTTCACTCGCTCCCTCGAGCTAAATTGAGGACCGAGGGGGCAACGTTAGTGAATTGGATCTCCACTTAAGATGGCAATCAAACTGCATCCGGTTTCGACGGGGATTCCCCCGAGGGAAAGTGGATAGCGCAAGGGCTGAGGGGGTAAAAATAATGTGTTTGGACTGCAGCCCATGGCAATTTGACATGGGTAAACTCAATATGGCCGCCGGTCCACGCATTGCAGAACGCTGGCTTGAATTGGAATAGTAATGTCCGTTGTAGTAATTGTATTTCTGTGGGACAATTCTGTCCTATCACCATCACYACCACCATCCCGCTACGTTTGCCCTTGCCATGCCGTGGTGAGAGTCAGATCAGAGCAGATTACCTGGCTACTGTTCCTGGTGCCTGCCTCACCTCAGGAGAAGGAAAGCTGACGGGTATCTTTCCATCCAGGGTACTTTTCAGCAGCTTGTCCCCAAGGATGGTGTTGAGGTGTTGGGCCATGACTCGCTGCTGTTCAACACCGCAGTGGTTCTCGGTGGACAGGATGACCGGGTACTCTGATACCTGGGAGGGGAGGAAGGGGGGAGTGAATAATTCAACACTGGACRGCAGCATTCTCAGTGTGAGGAGAAAGGCTATACCTGCTACCAGTTTATATACACCAGCGGCTTCTCCACTGTGGCAGACAGGATAGAGGTCGCACGGAGCAGCCCAGGCCACCATCCAGTTGCAGACAGACAGAGAGTGCGTCCCAAAGGGCACCCTCTATGTWGTCCATCCACTACATTCTGGGCTGTCCTGTATGAGTGGCTGCATCCCAAATGGCACCTTATTCCCTATGCAGTGCACTACTTTTGACCAGGGCCCTGAAACCCTGACACACAACATGAACCTGGCGGCATGGAGGACAGTTTTGGCACAGAATAGGATAAGTCTTTGACAGGCAGGTCATATGCTGGTTTACTGTGTGAGGGCTCGGCTTTCTGAAAGGGCCGTGGCTTTGGGATATCATGATGGAATGATCCCCCTCCTGACTCATACACATATAATGAGGTGCTGAGTGAGGAGTGTGTTGATACTGCAAGGTACTGCAAGTTCTTGGATTCCTGTGTGCAAAGTACTGCACTGGTAAATGGACCATGAAAATGCTAAACAATGATTGGATCTGAACAGTTAAAAACACCCCTGTATTCTGCACTGATATGTAAACATTATGTCACGATACCGCAGAGAATACCTGTGAAGCATACCATACAAAGAGGTTTAATCTTGTCATTACCATTTTTTCGGAATAAATAAATACCTTGAAGGCATAGTTCCCCAGTGCGTTCACAACATCTTTGAAGAGGATCTTGGAGGTGAAGGTGTGTCCGTGGTAGACGATAGGCTCTCCATTGGGACCGTCCCAACAGTCTACTTCTACACACCGACAGCCTCGCTTCAAAGCCCTAACGAGGAAGTTAAAAAAAGTTAGCATTTTTGGACTTTGTCCCAGAGTATATCCATTTTTAATGGACAACGATCAATCCCTCTGATTCTGTCGTAATTCACCTCAAGACAGAGATCAAAACCATCTCCCAATACAAAGGATAAACCACTCTCAAGAACGGCCTACTAAGCCTTCCCATCAGCCACCACTGGCGTAGCGCACATACCGTATGTATCCCTCGACACTGCTGTGTCCTCGAAGCTGGTCCTCCATCAGGTATGTGTTGTGTGAAGAGGAGATGAAGTAGTGGTTGAGGGGCTGGGTCATGTCCTGGTACAGGCTCTGCTGTCGGGGGTGGAAGATGGAGCCCTCAGCCGACGCCAGGTACATCAGGAAACCGTCGATAGACATGGCCTTCAGCATCTTCGCTGTGGAACAACAAACAAAGTCAGTTCAAACTATTATATTTATATTTTTCATTACAACCATCATGATATTCATTAAAACATATTGGTTCTTGGTTGAAATAACAAGAACTGCTTGACCATGATGTTGACCTGATGATATGGTTATTGACCTGATTATTCGTAGGGTGTGATTGGCCAGCTGTAGCCACAAATCATGCCAGGGTCAGAGGTCAGTACTACCTGTGTCAGAGGGTTCGTAGCGCTCGATGAGCTCCATGGCCAGCTGCTGAACCCCGTCCACCTCCTCCAGTTGTTCATCTCTCAGGAACTCCTCCAGGTCCCGCAGAGACAGCTTCTGTCCATCGCCAGAGTAGTCCTGGAACACCCTGAGAACGTCCTCTCTCTGGGTCAGCATCTTGTAGAACAGGACAAACTCATCATCCTCCAGAGTCCCCGTCTGAGACCTGTCTGCCGTCTGTGGATGAAATGGAGAAAAGTCTTCAGGCCTCAACAGACACCGGCAATGTACAAGAATCAAAGATAGACGGCCTTATTAAGATGATCTCAGGGCTTCTACCATGAAGAGTCGGTGAGCGTGATGTTCGTTCATGTCCACGTTCATCATCTTCAGCAGGACCCTGATCTCCTGGAAGTTCATTCTGCCGTCGTTGTTCTTATCAGCCTTCTTAAACCATTCACAGATCCACCTGGAAATGTCGCTTAAGGGAAATGTCGTCATGCTACGGCGAAACCTTAGGAGCTATAACACAAACGATACTCTGCTATACACGTGTATAGCGCACTTGTTAACTTCATTAAGCAAACTAGCTAGGACTGTGTATCGTATTTGGCCAGGTTCCTGTTAATTACTTTGTCACAACTGTTGATATATACAGGGCTTTGTAAATACATTTGATTGATTGGTTTAGCTTGTCAGAAAGGATACTGGTCAAGTTTCTCACTCTCGCCCATGTTCTCCAGGTTCTCCATCAGCTTCCTCATGCCTTTGATCCAGGACTGGGCCTCATCCGCCGAGTCTGCCACCAGGTCCAAGTTGCCACGGCGACCACGGAACACCAGGGTGAAGCAGCGGTCCGGGGGAAACTCGTCTGCGATGCTTAGCAGAACCTCTGACTGGTGGCCCTCACGCACCGTCTCCACGTCACTCACAGAGACTGTTGAAAGGGAGAAGAGAAGCTGAATACTATCTACTTAGGTATCTCTTTAGGTATTTATCTCCTTGGGTTTTCTTTAGGCCCTTTGCTCCACTCGTGGCTAAAGGGAATAAGTCAAGTCTTTAGGTACATGGTGAACCCTATAGCCCAATATTATCACTCACTTCAGTGATGATAAAACTAGACCCCTGCTACAACAAAATTACTCAAATGAGTGTACAAAACATTAGGAACACCTGCTTTTTCCATGACATAGACTGACCAGGTGAATCCAGGTGTCACTGACCAGGTATCACTTGTTAAATCCACTTCAATCAGTGTAGATGAAGGGGGGAGACAGGATTTTTAAGCCTTGAGACAATTGAGACATGGATTGTGTATGCCATTCAGAGGGGGAATGAGCAAGACAAAAGATTTAAGAGCCTTTGAACGGAGTATGGTAGTAGGTGCCAGGCGCACTGGTTTGAATGTGTCAAGAACTACAACATTGCTGGGTTTTTCCACACTCAACAGTTTCCCGTGTGTATCAAGAATGTTCTACCACCCAAATGACATCCAGCCAACTTGACACAACCTTGGAAAGCACTGGAGTCAACATGGGCCAGCATCCCTGTGGAACAATTTCAACACCTTGTAGAATCGAGGCTCAGAATCGAGGCTGTTCTGAGGGCGAAAGTGGGTGCAACTCAATATTCTGAATGTTTTGTCAACTTAGTGTATCGCCTGCTGCCGAACATAATCTTGTGGACAATCATATAATAAGTATCATGTAAATGCATGTAAATGCATGTAAATGTCACATGTAAATGTCACTACTCACATGTGGAGTGGGCGTTCCCGGCCTTCTTGGACTTGTACCAGATGGTCATGCAGTCCTCCTGCAGCTTGAAGTAGCGCTGCTTCTTCCAGGTGCGAGACTTAATCTTCCTCATCACCCGTGCCAACAATCATGGACTGGAGGTTGTCATCCCCCTGGATACCTGATCAGACACATTAGGGAAAGTAGGTGTCAAGGCCCAGATAACTGTCCTGTCCTGACATACATTTGGCAACTGCTCAATATCAGTCAACAGTAGCCTGTCTCAGATCTGTTTGTGCTGTCTTGTCAACTCGTACAGATCTGGGATCAGTCTAAGTGAACGGGACATTCATCTCAGTCTCGCACAGACCCATAGAGTCATACGCACTGGGTACACACTGGGTACACACTGGTTGAATCAACGTTGTTTGAATGTCATTTGTCTACATATTGTGACGTGGAATCAACGTGGAAAACGTAGAAACATTAAAAATCATTTTCATCCTATATTCAATATACACTGCTCAAAAAAATAAGGGAACACTAAAATAACACATCCTAGATCTGAATGAATGAAATATTCTTATTAAATACTTTTTTCTTTACATAGTTGAATGTGCTGAAACAAAATCACACAAAAATGATCAATGGAAATCAATTTATCAACCCATGGAGGTCTGGATTTGAGTCACACTCAAAATTAAAGTGGAAAACCACACTACAGGCTGATCCAACTTTGATGTAATGTCCTTAAAACAAGTCAAAATGAGGCTCAGTAGTGTGTGTGTGGCCTCCACGTGCCTGTATGACCTCACTACAACGCCTGGGCATGCTCCTGATGAGGTGGCGGATGGTCTCCTGAGGGATCTCCTCCCAGACTGGACTAAAGCATCCGCCAACTCCTGGACAGTCTGTGGTGCAACGTGGCGTTGGTGTGGGAGCGAGACATGATGTCCAGATGTGCTCAATTGGATTCAGGTCTGGGTAATGGGCGGGCCAGTCCATGCTCAATGCCTTCTCTTGCAGGAACTGCTGACACACTCCAGCCACATGAGGTCTAGCATTGTCTTGCATTAGGAGGAACCAGGGCCAACCGCACCAGACTCCGTCTCATGCTACCACTAGAGTGAAAGCACCGCCAGAATTCAAAAGTGACCAAAACATCAGCCAGGAAGCATAGGAACTGAGAAGTGGTCTGTGGTCACCACCTGCAGAACCACTCCTTTATTGGGGGTGTCTTGCTAATTGCCTATAATTTCCACCTGTTGTCTATTCCATTTGCACAACAGCATGTTAAATTTATTGTCAATCAGTGTTGCTTCCTAAGTGGACAGTTTGATTTCACAGAAGTGTGATTTACTTGGAGTTACATTGTGTTGTTTAAGTGTTCCCTTTATTTTTTTGAGCAGTGTATTTGCTGCATTTACACAGGCAGCCCAATTCTGATATTGTTTCCACTAATTGGTCTTTTTACCAATCACATCAGCTCCTTTTCAGAGTAAAAAGACCAATTAGTGAAAAAAAAGATCAGAATTGGTCTGCTTGTGTAAATGCAGCCAAAGTGTCCTTTGTTGAGCACATCAGATGTCAATGTAGCCTACATAAACTCAACCTCACTCCGAATTGACTTTCACATACAGCTTGTTAGAAAAGTTAGTTACTTTAAAAACGATTTAACGTTATTTAGGTAGTCAACTCAAATGAGTATGGAAGTTGATCAAGATCAAAATGTATTGAGATGATAGCTCAGCTAAAACGAACACAGCTTGTTTCCAAAGCTAAACAGGGTATATAGAGGTAGGCATCTGGATGGTAGACTTTTTCTCACTGAAATGCATTACCCCTCGTAAACCAGTAGGAGTCACTGTTCAGGCAGAAATCGTTGGACTTTGTCTTCACATGTTATTTCAATATACCACTTTATTTCGGTTGATACAGTAGCATGACGTTGAAACAATGACACTGATTCAAACATACCATTTTACTACAACACTGAAACAAGGTCAAATAAAATATGTCTAATCAAATCTAAATTTCAGCATAATTTCAACCACCCAATTGAATATACAATCAAAAATATGTTTTACGTTTCTGTGGAATTTTCAACGCAGTTTCAACGTATACATAGTTCTGATGATTATGTTGAAATTAGATTGATGTAACAACCTGTTAATCAGGTTAAGTCAATGTATTTCACTTTAAATTTTACCCAAATTTTTATGCTTAGAAAGCTGGTTGAAATTAGATGACTTTTTTCAAATCCAATGTATTTTCATGTTAATTCCACGTGACAAATTACATTGAAACAACGTTGATTCAACCAGTGTGTGCCCAGTGGGTATTGTTTTGATCAATATGCATATTTATATCTCAAGAATAAACTTACGCTGGCCACTTCCCGTAGAAGCCATCGATGGTTGTTTTACGCTTTTTCCACCTGCTGCCCAGCAAAAAGGTTGACAATTAAATGTATGGTAAGACATCAGAACGTGTGAAGAGAGGATAGGTGCTAGGATGAGATTGGATGAAAGCAAAGTTGTAATATTTTACAACCAAATGATAGTTCACAATGCTGTAAAGTCAATACTTAGAATGTCATATTCAAACTACAGCAGACTTGATATAAACAAATAATACATATTTTGTATCACTCCCTGACTTTGCCAGAGCAGTTTTTGGATTTGACTCTCAACCTGTGATGTGTGCCCTGTTGGGTTCAATTGCATTTCTTTAATTGACTGAATTAAAATGGAATTGACCCCAATTTTATGGCCATTCTCACAAAACTGGCATTTGACCCACAAATTCTCAAGTGTCATTTTTCAAACAATTTTCTCTTGGATCACTGAGATCACGGAGATTCTCTTGAATCTTGGATCACTGAGATTTTCTTAAAACTGTATTGTTGGTTAAGGGATTGTAAGTAAGCATTTCATGGTAAGGTCTACACGCGACAAATAAAATTGGATTTGATTAGGATCTTTACTTCTATCTACTTCATCAGAATTATATATTTTTCTGATATTATGCATTTTATAACAATTTCCACAACTACCAATGTAACAATTGTCATTGCCGCAACAGTTTTGCATGGACTCACTTTGTGTGAAATAATAGTGTTTAACACGATTTTTGAATGAATACCTCATCTCTGTACCCCACACATACAATTATCTGTCCCTCAGTCGAACAGTGAATTTCAAACAGATTCAACAACAAAGACCAGGGAGGTTTTCCATTGACTCACAAAGAAGGGCACCTATTGGTAGATGGCTAAAAAATGTTTTTAAAAAGCAGACATTGAATATTCCTTTGAGCATGGTGAATTTATGAATTCAACTTCAGATGGTGTATCAATACACCCAGTCACTACAGGCATCCTTCTGGACTTAGTTTCCTGAGAGGAAGGAAACTACTCAGGGATTTCACCATGAGGACAATGGTGACTTTAAAACAGAGAATTTAATAGCTGTGATAGGAGAAAACTGAGGATGGATCAACAACATTGTAGTTACTCCACAATACTAACCTAATTGACAGAGGGAAAATAAGGAAGCTTGTACAGAATACAAATATTCCAAAACATGCATCCTGTTTGCAACAAGGCACTGAAGTAATACTGCAAAAAAAGTGGCAAAACAATTAACTTTTTGTCCTGAATACAAAGTGTTATATTTGGGGCAAATCCAATACAATACATTACTGAGTACTCCTATTTTCAAGCATAGTGGTGGCTGCATCATGTTATGGGTATGCTTGTAATCGTTAAGGACTGGGGAGTTTTTCAGGATAAAAACTAAACAGAATGGAGCTAAGCACAGGCAAAATCCTAGAGGAAAAGATCAATTCACCTTTCAGCAGGACAATAACCTAAAACAAACACAAGGCCAAATCTACACTGGAGTTTCTTACCAAGAAGACAGTGAATGTTCCTGAGTGGCCAAGTTAAAGTTTTGACTTAAATCTGCTTGAAAATCTATGGCTAGACCTGAATGAGTGTCTAGCAATGATCAACAACCAGAGGTTATTCTAACATGTATTGACTCAGGGGGTTGAATACTTCCACTTTGACAAAAGTATTTTGACAAAAAATTACAAGTAAATCCCTTTAACCCACTTTGTAACAACATATTGAAAAAGTCAAGGGATGTGAATACTTGCTGACTGCCCGGTAAGTACTATAATTACATGCATGTATATTTAAAAGTCAAAAGTATATGTATGTAAAAGGTGTATGTAAACTTCAACTAGTATACAATTGTTAGCATTGATGGACAAACTACAGCATCATATTTTGTGTTTTATTAAAATAAGGTTTTTCTAAAGTACAATTTTATAAAATGACCCGAGAATTTAATCCGGACACATCTTGGTAATGAGAATTTGGGGTGAAAATGTACAAAATTCTGGCACATTTTTTAGATCGATTTAAAATAAGAAACTGCTAAAAACTAGACATCTTAGTCTTCAGAATTATAGTTGATTTTTGCAGATGCATCATGGTTTTGTAACAATTTGAAACAGACATGCTTAAAACTGGTTTCATGAGAATCACCCCAATGCTGCATAGCACAGCACTTTTTAAGTCCAGGATCAGCAGCCTCTTTGTCCAACCCTCATCCTCCTATCTTCGTCCATTCAGCCTGTACCAGCCGGGTGGAAAGCACCGGCTCTGTTTTGCTGTGTCATGTTTTCACTGAGTAGTCCAGTCTATGACTTTGTCCTCTTCTTGTTTTGAGAGGTGGAATTCATGAGGGCAGGAGACCCTCATGTTTTTATAAAAATCTCTGCCATTGTTTGGAATGGCATTCCATTCACTCATCATAGCAATCCTATCTAGGTAGATTTATGAACAAGGTATAAAAATAGTTAATAATCCGCTTATCAACCTTTGCAGTGGAACTCAAACCCATCTAAAATAATGTCTGGTGGGACCAGAAGTTAATCCCTGTCCCAGGAAATGATCTCACWCTTGGCCATGTTCATGACTGCTGACAACATCACACCCAGAAACGAATGGAAACACTTCTGATAGCATCCTCACAGAAACGTTTGTTAAACAAATGTGCAGTATATGGTTGGTTTGCATATTAAAACACACCTATCAAGCCTTTGAACTTCCAGAGCAAAAAGCAATAAAAAGTTAATGCAAAGCAATTCCATTTACTTAATCTAATTTGAATGATTAATTGTAAAACTATAGTTATTGTGATCGATGACACAACCCACCATCACAACACTCACGCATCACTTATGCTATGCTGTTCTATTTGCAATATGTTTAGCAATTGACTTTCATTATTCATGTCGGCTATTGCTAATAAAATACATTCTTTGTCTGCCTGTCTTCTTCTCATACTGACACCAGTTATACACATGTATAACATACTGTGTGTTTATACAGTACCAGTCAAAAGTTGACAAACCTACTCATTCAAGGATTTTTCTACATTTTTTACTATTTTATACATTGCAGAATAATAGTGAAGACATGTAGTAACCAAAAAAAGTGTTAAACAAATCGAAATATATTTTATATTTGAGATTCTTCAAAGTAGCCCCCATGATGACAGCTTTGCACACTCTTGGCATTCTCTCAACCAGCTTCATGAGGAATGCTTTTCCAACAGTCTTGAAGGAGTTCTCACATATGCTGAGCACGACCTCAAACCATCTCAATTGGTTTGAGGTAGGGTGATTGTGGAGGCCAGATCATCTGATGCAGCACTCCAACACTCTCCTTCTTTGTCAAATAGCCCTTACACAGTGTGTGCTGGGTCATTGTCCTGTTGAAAAACAAATGATAGTCCCACTAAGTGCAAACCAGATGAGATGACGTATCGCTGCAGAATTCTGTGGTAGCCATGCTGGTTAAGTGTGGCTTAAATTCTAAATACATCACAGACAGTGTCACCAGGAAAGCACCCACACACCACCTCCTCCATGCTTCACGGTGGGAACCACACATGCGTAGATCATCTGTTCACCTACTCTGTGTCTCACAAAGACACGGCGGTTGGAACCAAAAATCTCAGATTTGCACTCATCAAATCAAAGGAGAGATTTCCGACGGTCTAATGTCCATTGCTCGTGTTTCTTGGCCCAAGCAAGTCTCTTCTTATTATTGGTGTCCTTTAGTAGTGGTTTCTTTTCATCAATCGACCATGAACCCTGATTCACGCAGTCTCCTCTGAATAGTTGATGTTGAGATGTGTCTGTTACTTGAACTCTGTGAAGCATTTATTTGGCCGCATTTTCTGAGGTTGGTAACGCTAATGAACTTATCCTCTGCAGCAGAGGTAACTCTGGGTCTTCCTTTCCTGTGACGGTCCTCATGAGAGCCAGTTTCATCATAGTGCTTGATGGTTTTTGCAACTGCACTTGAAGAAACTTTCAAAGTTCTTGAAATTTTCCTGATTGACTGACCTTCATGTCTTAAAGTAATGATGGACTGACGTTTCTCTTTGCTTATTTTAGCTGTTCTTGCCATAATATGGACTTGTTATTTTCTTCTGTATACCACCCCTATCTTGTCACAACACAACTGTTTGGCTCAAACGCATTAAGGAAAGAAATTCCCCAAATTAACTTTTAACAAGGCACACCTGTTAATTGAAACGCATTCCAGGTGACTACCTCATGAAGCTGGTTGAGAGAATGCCAAGAGTGTGCAAAGCTGTCATCAAGGCAAAGGGTGGCTACTTTGAAAATATAAAACMTATTTTGATTTGTTTAACACTTTTTTGGTTACTACATGATTCCATGTGTTATTTCATAGTTTTGATGTCTTCACTATTATTCTACAATGTAGAAAATAGTAAAAATTAAGAAAAACCCTTGAATGAGTATGTGTTTCCAAACTCTTGACTGGTACTGTATATACACACCGTGTGTTATACATGTGTATAACTGGTGTCAGTATGAGAAGAGGACAGGCAGACTTAAAGAAGGTATTATTATTATTTACAATGACGGCCTACCCTGTAGAAAATAGTAAAGAAAGCAAAACTCTTGAATGAGTAGGTGTGTCCAAACTTTTGACTGGTACTGTGTGTATGTATATATATACACACACACATACATTTTGTAGTCCAAACTATCCTCTCCACTGATTCCATTTCCTCTACCTCTTCTAAATGTCTGTCATACCGTCTGAGCACATGATTTCACTGGGTTCAGAAATAAAAACATGTCTCCCAAATAATTGAATTCATCCTCACCAAGAACCCTGCAACACATTTAAATGTTACTAATTGAAGCTGGTCAAGTTTCTCTCTACATACAACAGTCAATAGGCTAGCAAACATGGAGGAATGAATGTATTGACAGACATAAAATGAAGGGACAGCAGGCTGGAGAGAGGATAGCTACTGACTCACCCGATGGAGGGGCATCTCAGCTGGGTCCAGGTGCGTCCTGTGCCTGTTGTGGTTCCGGAGCTTGAGACAGGGAGGGGAGCTGGCCCTGTCTGTCTGGGTCAGCTCTGGCTCTGCATGCCACTGTAGAGAGCTGAGAGAGAGGCGGGCAGGGATAGCTGATCCTTACTGAGTCAACACAGTCGCCAACAACACTCTGACACACCCTTCCCATCCTCCACTCCCCCCCCCCCCCCCTCCATTCATCCAACCTCGTCTTTGTTGAGGTTTTTTTCCATTCAAAGGGAGTGTTAAATGGGCAGTCAGTTTGAAATGTAATGAGCTGTACAAAGATCCTGAGCCAACAGCCCAGATCAAAAAGTATGTTATTACTTTAAGCTTCAGCTACACATTTTAGGTCTTCTTTTGATAAATATAAAAAGGCACTATTCATTCATAAACGAGGTGAAAGGTTATGTAGGYGCCCCAAACTGAACAACTGGRGTCATACTTTTCCATAAATGACTAACCCCATGTTAACARCATTACTCTACTGTATATACAGTCTACCACACATCATTGTAAGGACTTATAAAACWGAACTTAAACATGTTAACGCATTGAAATTATTTGAGATTTGTTCAAGATAAAGACAACCTGCTGCAATGAGCCCAAGTGAACACACACAAATAAACTTCAAGCTATCAAAAGACAGGGGACAATTACCTAAAGGGAGACACCTTACTCATCAAAGATGCAGTACACTCAAACTTGGCACATCAGGTTAGTGTTTTTATAATGATGAATAAGCCAGGTCAGAGGAGGAGAGTTTAAAGAGAAGAGGCATTACTCAATGTTTTTTTTAACCTTTATTTAACTAGGCAAGTCAGTAAAGAACAAATTCTTATTTACAATGACAGCCTACCAGGGAACAGTGGGTWAACTGCCTTGTTCACGGGCAGAATGAGAGACTTATACCTTGTCAGCTCAGGGATTCGATCCAGCAACCTTTCGGTTACTGGCCCAACGCTCTAACAACTAGGCTACCTGCTTTGCCAATGACAGAGAACAAGGCTGTGTTGAGGCCGGAGTTACCTCTACAGTTTAGCACTGAGAACATGAACTTGTTTTTCTGACCGAGTCTCCACTCAGGTTCCAGAGCATCAATAATACACTGCAGCAGYTCAGGTTTCACATAGATAGACAGGGCCAAGGCTCAAATGGGGGGGTCCCTTATCTGTTAACACTGAAGCACGCCAACACTTTTACCTTGCAGCAACCTCTGTAATATACACAACACAGAAGCAGCTTGATTTCAGTTGATTTCCATACACGAGCCTATTTGAGATGTGTATATCCTATAACACATGCGTGTAACTACAAAGCAGTTACTTGGTAATATGTTATTACACAAGAGAAAATATGCCACATAAACAGTATCGCATATGTCGAGGTGTAACATTTCATTCTGTCGTGTACTTCAATTTCAGAACACTTAGTGAAGACTCCAAAATGTCCTTGAGAAAAAAATATAGAACAAATAGTTTGGAGGACAAGTGAAAAGGCATCCGTATACTTCTGGAGATAGGGCAGACAGTTTGATCTGAATGAAAGATACTGTAAGAAAACRGCTGAGTAGAGGTCTTTCATTCAATACAGTCTTTCTTCACAAAATATGCAGCCCTATATGAGTCCGTCTGTCATTCAAACTGGTGCCTTTTTCCTGTTTMTGGAAGCTGGGTYCTTGCTGGTGGGTATCACTCAGTGCAGCTGCATGGTAAGTAGGGTTGCAAAATTCCAGTAACGTTGGCAAAATACCCAGGTTTTACATAAATCCAATTTTGGAAAATTCCCAGATTTTCTGATTATTCCATACGGATTCCAGGAAAGTCTTCGTAAACCTGGGAATCATGGGAAAGTTACYATAATTGTGCAACCCTGCTGTAGAAGTGAGGAGAGCTACTGTGCGGGCAGAGGGATCCCCCTGGGGTCTGTGACTTGGCCTTCCTGTAGGTTCTTCACCAGCTGTGCCAACCAGCGTTTGGTGGTGGTGTCGTCCTTCAGGACCTGGGCAAACGTGGTGTCTTTAAGCTGGTCTGGTAGACACTGACGGAGGGCCTCTCGGGCTCTGGTGTGGGGGCAGAGGTGAGAAAAACAAAGTCATGTTAGTTATGATAGTGAGTAAGTCACTATCAGCAGAATCTATTATCTATCAAGATAAGACCATGACCACATCCACTGTTTTCAGTTCCCAACATCATTTCCCCAATATGTTTTTTTAGTCATTCCTGGAAAATTGCTTCAAAAACACTGAAGGAATGAACGCAGGCTAAATGAGACAAGCAACAGCGGGTCGAAGAGTTGATTTCAATACCTGGAGTTGTCTGACAGGCGTAGGTAACAGCGGACAACATGTTTCAAAAGACGAGCAGAGGGCTCTTTGGAGAGCTGAAGAACCATTTTGCCCTGAAAGAGACAACAAAAAAAACATTTATTTTTTATTATTTAAAAAAATATTCAGGATGCAACCAATGTCTGGAAAAGTATAATATTTTGAATATTGGTTAACCTTGAACTTACAAGTATCATSGCCACATGGGAGAAGCGTTCATACGTTTGGCAAATGTATGCCAGCCCTGTATCATCAAGTAGGATTTTCTGTAGTATAAAAGTTGCTACCTGTCGAACAAAAAAATGAGGGTTGAAATTAGTGATGCACCGATATGACATTTTTGGCCGATACCGATACCTGATATTTTCCATGCAAAAAAAAAAAACGATACCGATAACTGATATTAAAAATTGTTGCAGCCTTTCAAGCATTCTAGTACAATTAAATAGTTAACACACACATATATATATGGACGCAGCAGTCTAAGCCACTGCATCTCAGTGCAAGAGGTGTCACTACAATCCCTGGTTCGAAGCCAGGCTGTATCACATCCGACCGGCGCACAATTGGCCCAGCGTCGTCCGGGTTAGGCCGTCATTGTAAATAATAATTTGTTCTTAACGGACTTGCCTAGTTAAATAAAAGGTTACACACACACACACACACTGACCAAAAAGTTATTTTGGTGGCATTTACGTAGATCCCTATTACCAGTAAAACATAATCAAAACCTATTTCTTTCACTTACTTGCTGTGCTGTTTCGTTGTTCACTTGTTTCATTCTCAACCAGGATTTCTATGGAACGCTGTTTGGGTCTTTGCGTGTCAAAAAAGATACATGTCAAATAAMACTATTCGACGTGTCAAATAGCATGACATAATCTGTTTCAGTAGCTATAGTTAAAATAATTAATTYATGAGACAGTTCTTATTTGATTAATGGTGATCGGACCCATCTATGTGAAGCCAACCACAATAAGGATTAGCCACAATAGTGRACTTTGCGGCTAGCCTTCAAAATAACAGTATGGCATAATACTATTTATATTCATTTGCATCACTGCCAATGTCATACTTTTATTTCGAAGGCAAACTGCAAATGCCACTATTGTGCCTAATCCTTATTGTGGCTAGCTTCACAACACATAACCCGGTCCGGTCGAGCCTCACTAGCCAGATGAAGCGAGCTGGCTGCTTATAACGTTCGCTTTGGGAAACTGGGTTAAGTAGCTGGCTAGCTATTTATTTTCATGAACTGAAGTTCAATTTCAATAGGCGTTCAACAAGTGGCAACCTAGCTAATACTTACTCACAAGGATTCCTAAATCATTGCTAAGAATAATGAAAATGACTGTAGTTTCTACTGGTCATTGTTTTCAGGCTGGTTGTATTGGTGCTAGCTAGGTACCAAGCTAAAGCTAGCTACCCCAGAAGTTGCAGTCGAACAAATTATGCTTTATTACCAACGCGCTATTGTAAACACATCGTTCGTGGCCGGTGTTTGCAGACTTTTTTTGTACAGCTTTGACAGTGCTACTGTATCTTTTTTGACACGCAACAACCCAAACGGCATTACATAGTATGTATGTCGTGAAGCTAATAGCAGTGACGCTATTGCTGTGCAACTCTGGTAAGGCAACATCTGAAAAATAGCGCACTTGGTAGTGTGTACCAGTGCTCGACCAGTCGGCGAAAGCCAACATCACCCACGGCAGAGAACGGTTGATTGTCAAGGGCAATTCATTCCATTATCTTGGCTTTAATGGATTTCGCCTTTGAGTTGTCTCGCTGAAATTGTCTTAGTCTTTCAATTGACTGCTCAATCCACACAGCAGACATTGCGGGCTAGGTTAGGAATGCTGTGTTGCCCGTGTAGCGCAAAATTTTACGTGGCGKTATTACGTCATGTACCTACATTATATAGGTGTGCACGGTAGCTTTGACATTGGTTTTTAACGCCGGTGTTAAACTAGACATCRGGCCGATGCCGATGTTGGCATTTTAACTAATATTGTCCGATTCCGATATGTTCACCGATTTATCATACTTCCCCAGTTGAAATACATTTATCTTTAGAGAGACACAGAGAGAGAGCGCGCGAGACAGAGACAGCGCGAGAGAGAGACGGTCATCATACAAGAAACATTGTATAAAGAGACGGACCCACTGGTTGCCCTCTAGGCTACGGAGAGCTGGAAGGTCCATCCACCAAACAACCAGGTGTGAAACAGGGAAGAAACTCAGGGGGTAGGCTAATTTGGTATAGAGCACACCTAACCCTCTCTATTAAACTTGTCGAAACAGGAACATTTTACATCTGGCTAGAAATTAATAAAATGTCCTCATGTGTGCTTCCTATATACCCCCAATAGAATCCCCATACTTTAACGATGACAGCTTCTCCATCTTAGAGGGGGAGATCAACAATTTCCAGGCCCAGGGACATGTACTAGTCTGTGGTGACCTAAATGCCATAACTGGACAAGAACCTGACACCCTCAGCACACAGGGGGACAAACACCTACCTGGAGGGGAAAGCATTCTCTCTCCCATATGCCCCCCTAGGAACAACTATGACAACATAACCAACAATAATGGGTCACAACTTCTGCAGCTCTGTTGGACTCTGGGTACGTACATTGTCAATGGTAGGCTTTGAGGGGACTCCTATGGTAGGTACACATATAGCTCATMTCTTGGCAGTAGTACTGTAAACTACTTTATCACTGACCTCAACCCAGAGTCTCTTAGAGCGTTCACAGTCAGTCCACTGACACCCCTAACAGATCACAGCAAAATCATACTCTACTTGAACAGAGCTTTGCTCAATCATGAGGCATCAAAGCCAAAGGAGCTGAATAATATTAAGAAATGCTATAGATGGAAGGAGACGTGTGGAAACCTACCAAAAAACAATTAGGCAACAACAAATTCAATCCCTTCTTGACAATTTCCTGGACAAAATGTTTCACTGGAAAAGTGAAGGTGTAAACCTGGCAGTAGAAAACCTAAACAGTATATTTGACCTCTCAACTTCCCTATCAAATCTAAACATTTCAAACAGAAAACCTAAGAAAATTAAAAATGATAAATGGTTTGATGAAGAATGCAAAAACCTAAAAGAAATTGAGAAACCTGTCCAACCAAAAACATAGAGACCCAGAAAACCTGAGTCTACGCCTTCACTATGGTGAATCACTAAAACAATACAGCAATACACTACGGAAAAAGAAGGAACAGCACATGAGAAATCAGCTCAACGTAATTGAAGACTCTAACCACTTCTGGGAAAATTGTAAAACGCTAAACAAACAACACAAAGAATTATCTTATCAAAATGGAGATGTATGGGTAAAACACTTCTACAATCTATTTGGCTCTATAACAAAGAACAGCAAAAACAAACGCAAAAACATAGACATAATAAAATACAAATCTTATAATCAACTATTAAAAGACTACCAGAACCCACTGGATTCTCCAATTACCTTGAATGAACTACAGAACAAAATAAAAAACCCTCCAACCCAAAAAGGCCTGTGGTGTTGATAGTATCCTCAATGAAATGATAAAATATACAGACAACAAATTCCAATTGGCTATACTAAAACTCTAACATCATCCTTAGCTCTGGTATCTTCCCCAATATTTGGAACCAAGGACTGATCACCCTAATACACAAACAAACAAACCAAAAAAGGCTAAGTCTTCTCATGCTTTGTTGCCTTCGACTCAACTTGGCATGAGGGTCTGCTATACAAATTGATGGAAAGTGGTGTTGGGGGAAAAACATACATTATAAAATCCATGTACACAAACAACAAGTGTACAGTTAAAATAGGCAACAACAACAAAAAAATCATGGGGTGAGACAGGGATGCAGCTTAAGCCCCACCCTTTTCAACATATATATCAACGAATTGGCGAGGGCACTAGAACAGTCTGCAGCACCCGGCCTCATCCTACTAGAATCTGAAGTCAAATTTCTACTGTTTGCTGATGATCTGGTGCTTCTGTCACCAACCAAGGAGGGCCTACAGCAGCACGTAGATCTTCTGCACAGATTCTGCCAGACCTGGGCCATGACAGTAAATCTCAGTAAGACCAAAATAATGGTGTTCCAAAAAAGGTGCAGTCACCAGGACCACAATAGAAATTCCATCTAGACACAGTTGCCCTAGAACACACACAAAAAAAACTACACACACCTTGGCCTAAACATCAGCACCACAGGTAACTTACACAAAGCTGTGAACGATCTGAGAGACAAGGCAAGAAGGGCATTGTATGCCATCAAAAGGAAAGTAAAATTTGACATATCAATTAGGATCTGGCTAAAAATACTTGAATCAGTTATAGAACCCATTGCCCTTTATGGTTGTGAGGTCTGGGGTCCGCTCACCAAACAAGAATTCACAAAAAAATGGGACAAACACCAAAATGAGACTGCATGCAGAATTCTGCAAAAATATCCTCCTTGTACAACGTAAAACACCAAAAAATGCATTCAGAGCAGATTTAGGCCAATACCCACTAATTATCAAAATCCAGAAAAGAGCTGTTCAATTCTACAACCACCTAAAAGGAAGCGATTCCCAAACCTTCCATAACAAAGCCATTACCTATAGGAGAGATTAACCTGGAGAAGAGTCCCCTAAGCAAGCTGGTCCTGGGGCTCTTGTTCACAAACACAAACAGACCCCACAGAGCCCCAGGCCAGCAACACATTTAGACCCAACCAAATCATGAGAAAACAAAGAGAATTCTTTCCAATGTGTCAAGTAATTAACAAAAAAAACAGAGGAAACTAGAATGCTATTTGGCCCTAAAAAGAGAGTACACAGTGGCAGAATACCTGACCACTGTGACTGACCCAAACTTAAGGAAAGCTTTGACTATGTACAGACTCAGTGAGCATAGCCTTGCTATTGAGAAAGGCCGCCGTAGGCAGACCTGGCTCAAGAGAAGACAGGCTATGTGCACATTGCTTACAAAATGAGGTGGAAACTGAGCTGCACTTCCTAACCTCCTGCCAAACATATGAAAATATTAGAGACACATATTTCCCACAGATTACACAGATCCACAAATAATTTGAAAACAAACCCGATTCTGATAAACTCCCCTATCTACCGGGTGAAATACCACAGTGTGCCATCACAGCAGCAAGATTTGTGACCTGTTGCCACAAGAAAAGGGCAACCAGTGAAGAACAAACACCATTGTAAATACAACCCATATTTATGTTTATTTATTTTCCATTTTGTACTTTAACCATTTGCACATGGTTACAACACTGTATATATACACACACATAATATGACATTTGTAATGTCTTCATTGTTTTGGAACTTCTATGAGTGCAATGTTTACTGTTCATTTTTATTGATTATTTAACTTTTGTATATAATCTATTTCACTTGCTTTGGCAATGTTAACATATGTTTCCCATGCCAATAAAGCCCCTTGAATTGAAATAGAAAGTGACAGAGCTACAGAGAGTAGAGGTTGACTGATTAATCGGAATGGCCGATTAATTAGGGCCGATTTCAAGTTTTCATAACAAATCGGTAATCGGCATTTTTGGACACCGATTATGGCCGATTACATTGCACTCCATGAGGAGACTGGATGCGAGTGCAGCAAGAAGCCAAGGTAAGCTGCTAGCTAGCATTAAACTTATCTTATAAAAAACAATCAATCTTAACATAATCACTAGTTAACTACACATGGTTGATGATATTACTAGTTTAGCTAGCTTGTCCTGCGTTGCATATAATCAATGCGGTGCCTGTTAATTTATCATCGAATCACAGCCTACTTCGCCAAACGGGTGATGATTTAACAAGCGCATTCGCAAAAAAAGCACTGTCGTTGCACCAATGTGTACCTAACCATAAACATCAATGCCTTTCTTTAAAATCAATACACAAGTATATATTTTTAAACCTGCATATTTAGTTAATATTGCCTGCTAACACGAATTTCTTATAATTAGGGAAATTGTGTCACTTCTCTTGCGTTCCGTGCAAGCAGTCAGGGTATATGCAGCAGTTTGGGCCGCCTGGCTCGTTGCGAACTGTGTGAAGACCATTTATTCCTAATAAATTTGCCAGAATTGTACATAATATAACAGCAATATTTAGACTTAGTGATGCCACCCGTTAGATAAAATACGGAAAGGTTCCGTATTTCACTGAAAAAATTAACATTTTGTTTTCGAAATGATAGTTTCCGGATTTGACCATATTAATGACCTAAGGCTCGTATTTCTGTGTGTTATTATGTTATAATTAAGTCTATGATTTGATAGAGCAATCTTGACTGAGCGGTGGTAGGCAGCAACAGGCTCATAAGCACTTTCGTGCATTTGCCAGCAGCTCTTCGCTGTGCTTCAAGCATTGAGCTGTTTATGACTTCAAGGCTATCAACTCCCGAGATTAGGCTGGTGTAACCGATGTGAAATGGCTAGCTAGTTAGCGGGGTGCGCGCTAATAGCGTTTCAATGGGTGACGTCACTCGCTCTGAGACCTTGAAGTAGTTGTTCCCCTTGCTCTGCAAGGGCCATGGCTTTTGTGGAGCGATGGGTAACAATGCATCGAGGGTGGCTGTTGTCGATGTGTTCCTGGTTCGAACCCAGGAGAGGGACCGAAGCTATACTGTTACACTGGCAATACTATAGTGCCCATAAGAACATCCAATAGTCAAAGGTATATGAAATACAAATGGTATAGAGAGAAATAGTCCTATAATAACTACAACCTAAAACAACTTACCTGTGAATATTGAAGACTCATGTTAAAAGGAACCACCAGCTTTCATATGTTCTCATGTTCTGAGCAAGGAACTTAAACGTTAGCTTTTTTACATGGCACATATTGCACTTTTACTTTCTTCTCCAACACTTTGTTTTTGCATTATTTAAACCAAATTGAACATGTTTCATTATTTATTTGAGGATAAATTGATTTTATTGATGTATTATATTAAGTTAAAATAAAAGTGTTCATTCAGTATTGCTGTAATTGTCATTATTACAAATAAATAAATAAAATACAAATTGTCCGATTAATCGGCATAGGCTTTTTTTGGTCCTCCAATAATCGGTATCGGCATTGAAAAATCATAATCGATTGACCTCTAACAGAGAGAGCTACAGAGAGAGAGAGCTACAGAGAGAGAGAGAGAGCTACAGAGAGAGAGCTACAGAGAGAGAGAGAGCTACAGAGAGAGAGAGAGCTACAGAGAGAGAGAGCTACAGAGAGAGAGATACCGTTTTGGAAAGCTCACTGCCAGACTCCATTATGCGAAGGCACAGGGGAATGATTTCTGTCGTCAACAGGAAGTTGATCACTTCCTGCTCATCTGTTTTGACCAAGGCACCTGCCAATCAAACAGGAACAAGTTATAGAGAAACATACTGTATTGTCAAAGTAATTGGATCATTTCATTACTTAGGCAATGACAACATCAGAGAGTGAGATAGAGAGAAGAAAAGACAGAGAGAAGGCATCATAGCAATAGAACCACAAAAATGATATAAAGGATATTTACCGATGACTCCTAGGCTGGTGAGTCGGAGGTACTCAAATGGTCGTGTTTTGCTGACAGTGTGTAAGAAGGGGTACAGGAATAGAGGAATGTGTGCTGCCAGAAATGCCGATCTGTGAAAAACAACCGTACTTAAGTTACACATTTCACATGATATAGAAGAAAATACACTGACTGTTTTGGTTAAGTGCACTGTACAATTCAATCAGGATGAGAGAGGAATCAAGGGACCCACCTTGTCTCTGGATGAGAGGCCACGCACTGCAGAAGTGCTAATGCGTTGCATACTCTGTTGGACTGGTGAGCGGTGAGGGTTGGGGGGTTTATTGAGGGGTAGATGTTGACAATTTCCTATTTTTGAAAGAGTATGAAGCGGGTCATCATCAAGTTTAGAGCCACACTCAGAGGAAAACCATGCTCCATCCTGCTGGAGACTAGCCAGTGAGTGTTGTCCACAATCTTACCTGCAGGAGAGCAGCTATAGTCCCACAGGAGTGCCATAGCATTGGAGCCAAATCTGGCACGGACTCGCGTTTTTTACTGAGCTCAAGCAGGGCATTCTCGCGGGTCTCTGGGCTGGACAGCTCGTTGATCCACTGGTAGATCTTTTCCCTATCCACTTGGGCCAGAGCCGTGGTTACAGCCTGTTTTACAGGAGAGGTGGACACATTGAGCTAAACTGACATTGTGTTTGAATTATGCAGTTAACAACAGGGTTAGCAATGCGTTTCTAGCCACCTTCATGAATGAATGAGTTAGCTAGGTAGCTAGYTGGCTACCGAACGCTAGCTAACAAGTGTCAACAACAATATGTAAATTCACGTTACTTTCATGGATACAGTAACATTCCCACAAATCGTTCGCTACCATAAATAGCTCATTCAAATGCAAGTATTATCCAAACAGTTTGCCACAAGAGGGGGTCGAAACATCTTTGTAACAAGTTTAGCATTAGGTAGCTAATAGCAAATCTACTGGCCAAAGTCAGGCCTTGTGCTAGCAAAAAAAGCAAAAAAGCCTTGTGTTAGCTCTTGTTAACCTAGCTAGATAACGCTTGCAAGCTAGCAATATCGTTTGTGTACTTACTGCTCCTGTAGCCAGCATTCTATGCAGCGCTTGGATATTTTAGAAAAACGTTTCGTAAAATATAAAAATATGTTCTGTTGTGAAAACATACAACGAATCTCGCGAGAGCGCAACTGCGTTTAACCTTTCAACTCAGACGTGGCTCAAGTGATCCGCTGGGAAAGTGTCGTGACTATTTCCGCCTTTTTCTGTTTTGGACCAGACTTCAATATTATGCACTTGTTCGATATTGCAGCCGACAGTGGGCGACTCCCGAATGACAGATCTACAACTAATGATTATTATGATTATTATGTGTAGATAATTCAATCAGTCGGGCTCCCGAGTGGCGCAGCGGTCTAAGGCACTACATCTCTGTGATACCACAGACCCTGTTTCGACTCCAGGCTGTATCACAAGCGGCCGTGATTGGGAGTCCCATATGGTGGCGCACAATTGTCCCAGAGTTGTCCTGGTTAGGGTTTGGCTGGTGTAGGCCGTCATTGTAAATAAGAATTTGTTCTTAACTGACTTGCCTAGTTAAATAAAGGTTACATTTTTTTAAAGTCACAATTTACCTACAATGCATAATGGATTTGAAGCTCTCCAACACGGCCAAAATAATGAAATTCATATTTTCGATATGCTACCTCTTATCTAATTATATAGGTATTTGTGGAGTACTTTACATCTACTAGTGTATCATGGTTGTCATTTTTGTGCGTTTTGACTTTGAGGCCCATAAAAAAAGGGTGTTGATCCACATTCTCTCAACTGAGCCACACTCCCATTACTACATGCATAAATATAAACCTTAGCTACATTGATAATAACAGAGTGGTAGTTTTTGATACTATTCTTTTTCATTATACTTACCATTGTGACGTGTGTACATAACATGAACACCCTTTTCTGATGCTCTGCATCCTACATATTGAGCAACTAACGTTTGAGTTGATCACAGAGTGAAACAAGGAGTTAGACTTTCATTTTATTTAAACAATTATCTGTTTTTATTCATAGGCATTGAAGTTAATGTATGTCAATCGGACCAGGTAGTAGGAGGAGTGTTCCACTGCACCAATAAGCGCTCAAATAATTGTCTGTTTAGTGCCCAGTTCCAATAAATCAGCTCAGTCCATCCAGATCCCCTCTGTAGCATTACTCATTAACCAGTCCAGCCAACTGTATTTGTTTGTTTTGGGGGCGGATCATGTGATGCAACCATAGACAGGTGTTCATTAATTGATGTTAGTTAATCCTTCAACAGTTGGCTAGAACACAGTCCCTAGCACAGAAAAGGTTTCAGAAACACTGGGCTGGATAGCACAGCCTATAGCCTCAGTGGTTGCATCTTCAACGTAACAAGACCAAAGCAGTAGGATACATTTTATATAAAAACAAACTAGTTGACCTGTCAATGTGGATAATAAGAATCGGCCTGCTTGACTGCTACTTAGCTGAGTAATGCTTTGATCACCTAGATCAATGCTGACTGCTGAGGATGTTTGACCATTATACACTGTTTAATCCTTTGGATCAAAGGTCACAGAGGCCATAATAGAGTCACTACTGCCATAGCTAATAATAACCAACACAAAGCTCTTTGATTCAGATTTAAGAAATCCTATTGGTGATGGTGCATATTTTGTGTACTATTTAGGAAACAGTGTTACTGGTACGAAAAAGTTCAAAAACTCTGTATACCATAAATACAGGAAATGAATGCAATATGATAATGCAGCGGTGGGTCTAGATCTGTGCACCACTTCACATTTCAATCATAATTATTGAAATTGCCATCTCTGATCCTGAGATATCATCCAATAGGACTTAGCCAAGTGTTTACTATGGCTGTGGTGAGAAAGCAGAGGTAACAGCTAGAGTGGAGAGTTCACCAGCTATCCGTCTGTCAGCCTGGATACTTCCTTTGATCATACTGAATTTATTCCTTCACCCTTCGCATCTGGTGCTCCAGTATTTAAGTCTAACCTATGGCGAAACAGGGATTTGTGTCTGTGAATGYTGCATGTGAGGCTGGCACCATCCGCGCCAGGTCCTGGTAAATATTAGACTAGAGCAGCCTGGGAATCACTGCCAGCTGCCCTAGATAAGAGGACAATGGAGCAAGTTAATGATTCAACCAGCGTTACAGATGGACAGACTGCTTAAATGTCCCGTTTGGGGATGAAGAGACAGACTGGATGGGTTGGTGTGTGCTCGTGGAGCAGAGAGAAAGGGGGAATACACTTGTGCCTTAAATTGGTCTGATTCCTTGTCTCGGATTACCCGACTCTGTGATTATTACGCATCATGGCTAAGCTGGTGGAGTGTGTGCCAAACTTCTCAGAGGGCCGGAACAAAAAGGTGAGTAGGCATGGGAGATACAGAAAGTGGGTTACCTGTTTGCACAGCAGAAGGAAGCTGTTAGTAGTAGTCTGGGGTGTGATTAACACAATACACATGATCGCTTTATATTGGTCATGTAAGAAGACTTTCTGTCTGATTACCAAGAACATTTTTATTTTACATTTTTCTGTATTTACATATTTATATTTATGAATCAAGGGGGCCTCATGGAGACTGTGAATACCTAAGCAAACAAACAAGCCAATTCCAAACAATTTTACAGTATAATCTCAATCCTGAATATGATCTCGAGGTACCAACAAAAGAGTCAATGTGACTTGCTTCCAGGTGATTGATGCCATAGCAGAGGCCATCTCCAGCACGGAGGGATGCAGTCTGCTCGATGTGGACCCTGGATCCTCCACCAACCGTACAGTCTACACCTTCGTAGGCTCGCCACAGGCTGTGGTGGAGGGTGCATTGAACGCTGCACGCACTGCCTTCCCACTCATTGATATGACCAAACACTCAGGTAGGAGATAGAGAGTAAGAGCTAAAAAGAGAGACAGAAACTGCTGACCCCTCACATGACTTAGTCAAACAGTTACACTACCGTTCAAAGTTTGGGGTCACTTAGAAATGTCCTTGTTTTTGAAAGAAAAGCAAATTTTTTGTCCGTTAAAATAACATCAAATTGATCAGAAATACAGTGTAGACATCGATAATGTTGTAAATGACTATTGTAGCTGGAAACGGCAGATTTTCTATGGAATATCTACATAGGCGTACTGAGGCCCATTATCAGCAACCATCACTCCTGTGTTCCAATGGCAGGTTGTGTTAGCTAATTCAATTTTATCATAGCTAAGATCTCGTACAACTCTGTGTACTACTCCCTTCACAGAACAGCGCAAACTGGCACTAACCAGAATAGAAAGAGGAGTGGGAGGCCCCGGTGCACAACTGAGCAAGAGGACAAGTACATTAGAGTGTCTAGTTTGAGAAACAGACGCCTCACAAGTCCTCAACTGGCAGCTTCATTAAATAGTGCCCGCAAAACAACAGTCTCAACTTAAACAGTGAAGAGGCAACTATGGGATGCTGGCCTTCTAGGCAGAGTTCCTCTGTCCAGTGTCTGTGTTATTTTGCCCATCTTAATCTTTTCTTCTTATTGGCCAGTCTGAGATAGGCTTTTTCTTTGCAACTYTGCAAACTAGTCTAAAGAAGGCCAGTTGTATGGCTTCTTTAATTAGCACAACAGTTTTCAGCTGTGCTAACATAATTGCAAAAGGGTTTTCCAATGATCAATTAGCCTTTTAAAATTATAAACTTGCCATTGGAACACAAGAGTGATGGTTGCTGATAATGGGCCTCAGTACGCCTATGTAGATATTCCATAAAAAAATCTGCCGTTTCCAGCTACAATAGTCATTAACAACATTAACAATGTCTACACTGTATTTCTGAGCAATTTGATGTTATTTTAATGGACAAAAAAATGTGCTTTACTTTCAAAAACAAGGACATTTCAAAGTGACCCCAAAATTTTGAAGGGCAGTGTATGTTCAAAGGCCATAGTTCAGAAATACCATGACTCCTCTCCACCTCACTTTAAGTGCAAATAAGGGGTGACTCCACTTCACTTTAAGTGCAAATAAGGTGTGGCTAAGTACTGTTGATAAGTTGTTTAGTGGGTTTAGTGGAACAATATGTGCGTTTATTGTAGGGGAGCATCCACGGATGGGCGCCATGGACGTGTGTCCCTTCATCCCTGTCCAGAATGTCACTATGGAGGACTGTGTCAACTGTGCCAACATTTTTGCCCAGCACCTAACAGATGTGCTGCATGTACCTGGTAGGTTTTCCTCTCTGACTCATTGACCTATAGTTAACATATTGGCCATTTACTTTGCTGTAGACAAAGCCACAAGGTCAGTTTCAGTGCAGTGCCCCTTGGTTCTGTGTATTCTTTCCCATATGGTATTGCTCTCAAAAAGCCACAAACAGGTGAATGAGACACGTTGTCGTTTCTCCATAGTGTATCTTTATGGAGAAGCAGCGAGGAAGGAGAACAGGAGATCTCTTCCCTCTGTCCGGGCAGGGGAGTATGAGGCCTTGTCTGAGAAAGTGAGTTTGACCTAACTTCATTGTATTCATACCCAATGGGCAACATTTCCCTCATTGTAGAAGAGCATAGATCAGCGAAAAATAAGCTAAAAATCAAAGGCAGTACTTTCACTACTTTCAGTGATCTGATTGCTCTGCCCTCATATACAGTTGAAGTCAGACGTTTACATACACCTTAGCCAAATACATTTAAACTCAGTTTTTCACAATTCCTGACATGTAATCCTAGTAAAAATCCCTGTCTTAGGTCACTCACCACTTTATTTTAAGAATGTGAAATGTCAGAATAATAGTAGACTGAAAGATTTATTTCAGCTTTTATTTATTTCATCACATTCCCAGTGGGTCAGAAGTTTACATACACTCAATTAGTATTTGGTACCATTGCCTTTAAATACTTTAACTTGGGTCAAATGCCATCCACAAGTTTGCCACAATAAGTTGGGTGAATTTTGGCCCATTCCTCTTGACAGTGCATGTGTAACTGAGTCAGGTTTGTAGGCCTCCTTGCTCACACACGCTTTTTCAGTTCTGCCCACACATTTTCTATAGGATTGAGGTCAGGGCTTTCTGATGGCCACTCCAATACCTTGACTTTGTTGTCTTTAATACCTTTTGCCACAACTTTGGAAGTATTCTTGGAGGCATTGTCCATTTGGAAGACGCATTTGCGACCAAGCTTTAACTTCCTGACTGATGTCTTGAGATGTTGCTTCAATATATCCACATCATTTTCTTTCCTCATGATGCCATCTATTTCTGAAGTGCACAAGTCCCTCCTGCAGCAAAGCACCCCCACAACATGATGCTGCCACCCCCGTGTGTCACAGTTGGAATGGTGTTCTTCGGCTTGCAAGCCTCGCACTTTTTCCTTCAAACATAACGATGGTCATTATGGCTTACAGTTCTATTTTTGTTTCAGCAGACCAGAGGACATTTTTCCAAAAAGTATGATCTTTGTCCCCATGTGCAGTTGCAAACCGTAGTCTGGCTTTTTTATGGCGGTTTTGGAGCAGTGGCTTCTTCCTTGCTGAGTGGCCTTTCAGGTTATGTCGATATAGGACTCATTTTACTGTGGCTATAGATACTTTTGTAACTGTTTCCTCCAGCATCTTCACAAGGTTCTTTGCTGTTGTTCTGGGATTGATTTGCACTTTTCGCACCAAAGTACATTCATCTCTAGGAGACAGAACGCGTCTCCTTCCTGAGCGGTATGACAGCTGCGTGGTCCCATGGTGTTTATACTTGCGTACTATTGGTTGTACAGATGAACGTGGTACCTTCAGGCGTTTGGAAATTGCTCCCAAGGATGAACCAGACTTGTGGAGGTCTACAATTGTTTTTCTGAGGTCTTAGCTGATTTCTTTATATTTTCCCATGATGTCAAGCAAAGAGGCATTGAGTTTGAAGGTAGGCCTTGAAATACATCCACAGGTACACCTCCAATTGACTCAAATTATGTAAATTAGCCTATCAGAAGCTTCTAAAGCCATGACATCATTGTCTGGAATTTTTCAAGCTGTTTAAAGGCACAGTCAACTTAGTGTATGTAAACTTCTGACCCACTGGAATTGTGATACAGTGAACTATACGTGAAATAATCTGTCTGTAAACAATTGTTGTAAAAATTACTTGTGTCATGCACAAAGTAGATGTTCTAACCGACTTGCCAAAACGACAGTTTGTTAACAAGAAATGTGTGGAGTGGTTGAAAAACGAGTTTCAATGACTCCAACCTAACTGTATGTAAACTTCCGACTTCAACTCTATATCCTCACATTGAAGTGTTTTACCATTTTGTTTTCAAGACAACCAGGGATACACGTGGAACACAAAACAGGTTGACATAAACAGTTGCATTCATGAGTTTTATTGTCAATAAATGTCAATAAAAAATGAGGTCCGCCAAGCAAAAACGTGATACAAATGTTATTTATAAGAATGCTGTAAATAGATTGTTTGCTCAGTGGGAAATTAATAATTAGTCAGTGACAACTATGTGGAGTTTGGTGTTTGTGACAGCAACTATGTGAGCTTATTACAGTATCACACACAATGTGCAATAATTGTGTATGATTTTCTATGTAGAAGATCCCTTACCTTTCTAATTTCTCTAGTGTGGCTTGTGAGCGCCATAGAGCAAAGCTCATGAGAGTCTTAGCTTTTCATACTGGGGTCATAATAGTTTCTAGCTCAAACCGTTCAGACTTTACAGATGTTTTTGTGAGAATAACCATTTTCTGGATCCGCCTTTGTCTCATTAACACTGCTCAACCCCCAGGCTAATGGTTCAACCCCAGGCTAATGGTTCAACCCCAGGCTAATGGTTCAACCCCCAGGCTAATGTCAGGTATCGGCTGATGCAGAAGAAACAGACAAATCCAATGTAAAAAAAACAAAGTCTGTAGCTCAAACACACAATGTTTAAGAGGGGTTGGAATCACAAAATGATGCCGATGTGTCTATTGTCCTCAGTTGAAGAGGACAGAGTGGGCTCCTGACTATGGCCCTGCCACCTTCGTGGCCTCCTGGGGAGCTACAGTAGCAGGGGCTCGCAAATTCCTGGTTGCCTACAACATAAACCTCCTCAGCACCAAGGAACAAGCCCATCGGATCGCACTAGATATCCGGGAACAAGGCAGAAGCAAAGACCAGGTAGGGTAGGCTCGCTACTGTACATCTTGATCGCCCAATGTCAGAGATGAATGACACACAGCTACTTTGGCTTTGGAAGAGATTCCTCTAATTTTTACAAGACATTATTGTTTTCCTCTTCTTTATAACTGACGCTGAACTAATAAAAGTCTATTTTTGAGTCATATGCCTTGTCTGCTTCCAAAGACAGTAACATTATTGATTTGTATTGTAGCCGAGTCTGATGAAGAAGGTGCAGGGAATGGGATGGTACCTGGAAGAGGCGAACATAGCCCAGGTGTCCACCAACATCCTGGACTTTGAGCTGACGCCCGTCCACACTGTTTACGAAGAGATCTGCAGTGCGGCCAAGGTAAGGAGCTACCACAACCACAACAACAACCGCAGCTGAAAACAGTACAGCATTATTGTGCAAAACCCTCTCATTGATCTGGTGGTTTGAACCAGTGACATAAGGGCAGCTAATAATGTCAAAAAGTTGAGCCAATTTGACACCTCTCCTTCCTTCCTCTTCTCCCCAGGACCTGAACCTGCCAGTGGTGGGCTCTCAGATTGTAGGCCTCATGCCTCTGAGAGCCGTGCTGGACTGTGCTGACTTCTACATCCAGAGAGACAGGCTCTTCATTGTGGAGGAGGAGCACAAGGTCCGTCTGGTCATCAGTAAACTTGGGCTTGATTCACTTGGGCCTTTCGTCCCCAAAGAGAGAATCATAGAGTGAGTACCAATGAGTGCACTATTTCCATGGCCTATGGGACTTTTCCATTCTAGTCATTCAAATCAATTTCTATGGTTGTGACTCTAGGTACATGGTGGAGAGGACTGAGGAGGACAAGCGTTTGGTGTCTCTGTCTCTGCAGCAGTTTGTCCGCAGCGTGGGAGCCAGAACCGCTGCTCCAGGAGGAGGGTCAGTCTCTGCTGCCGTCGCTGCAATGGTACAACCATCTTTAATATCATGTAGATGACTATATTCCCTGTATGACCTTGCCCAGGACATAGGAATAAACCAATATAAAGTATGTACAATACAAGGAGGAGTCAAAGGTGTGTGTGTGTGTGTGCATTTCAGGGGGCTGCTCTGGGAGCCATGGTGGGTCAGATGACCTATGGGAAGAGGCAGTTTGATAGCCTGGACAGCATCATGAGGAGACTCATCCCTCCCTTCCATCAGGCCATGAATGAACTGCTGGTCATGGTGGAYGCAGACTCCAAGGCATTCAGTCGCTATATGGTGAGAGGAAAACATATCATGGAAAGCTTCAGTCTGGGTTAACCGGGCTAGGGAAAGCAGGAACTATACAGGGAAAAGCTAGACTGAAATCCTAACTGAATATTTTTCACTATTGTTTCACTTTATTCGGTTTCAGAGCATATTCAGATTGGATTCCAGGCTAAGAAAAAAATACTTATCTAAACTTATGCTTTGAATTTTTTTTTGAAAAAAAATATGTTTTATTATCCGGTGCAGTGAAATGTGTTGTTTTTCAGGGTCAGCCATAGTAGTACGGAGCCCCTGGAACAAATTAGGGTTAAGGCTGATGCAACCCTGCTCAGCCTTTTAGCTAAGCAGAGAGTCATACAAAATATGATGAATATTTCTTCTGATGGTAAAAGTTCAGGTGAAGAACGAGTGATAAAAGCTGTTTTTGTTTCTTGTAAATGCTTACTTTGAAGGTTCGAACCAAGGTATGATCTTAATGTTTGCTGTCTTGTGGCTTTGCTATGAAAATGTAGTGGAATGTAATCTTTCAGTGGAAAAGGAGTGTTGATATAACCTTCAGGGAACAGGGAAGAGTTTAGTACAACTATCTAGATCTTTTTGACTCTGTCAATGAATCACTTCCATCTAGCATACTAGTCATAGTTTATAGCCGGTCCCATGTCAAACGGCTGTTGCATTTTCACCACAGGGTGTGGTGGTGCCATTGTTGAATTTAGTTGAAAGCTAATGGTATTACACAACGCGTTTAATTGTGATGTGAGAATAAATGTGGCTTGTATAGGCTTTGCTGACACTGTATGCAGTTCTCTTTTAGTCCTGTTTTATAAGGTTTAACTTTCTCGTTTTCAGGCTGCATTGAAGATGCCAAGGAACACAACAGAGGAAGTTAAAAGGTGAATGCCATGCTACAATATATGGCAGTTCTGTCGAATCCAAGATGTCAGAGAAGCATGTCATTAAAGTAGATGTGTAATTACGCACACACACAAACAGCACAGCACGTTGGAACTATTTCAAACCATCTTTACTTCAGATTGACATCTATGGAAACTCATTACTGTACATTCTCCTGTATCCCGTCCTCACCTGTCTTCACAAGTCACCTCCTTTTACCTGGCAAGCAACCTGGCCCATCCCTGTAAACACATAAAGCAGGCTTTCCCAAAGAAGAATGGTTTACTGTAGTTCCTTTACGGTCAGCTCATCTGGTCTAACAGTAAGTAAGGTGTAGTCTTGTAGTCATGGTGTAGTCTTGTCATGCTCCAAATCTATCTCACCTCTCTGCTCTTCCTCTTTCCTATACCTTATACCTATCCCTACGCCTAATCCTGCCTCTGACCCTACCCTGGTCTTGCTTCTGACCTGCCTCTTCCCCTATTCCTACCTACTCCTGCCTTCCCATTAACCCTACCCCTGTTCCTGCCGCAGGAGGGAAGCTGCCATGCAGGAGGGTCTGAAGCAGGCCGTGGCGGTCCCACTGTCTCTGGCTGAACGAGTCAACCTGCTGTGGCCTTGTCTAAAGGAAATGGTGATCTACGGAAACGTGGCCTGCAAGTCTGACCTCCAGGTACTGTATGAGAGACGCTTTTACAGTGACTGAAACCATGAACAGAGTCCCTGTCTATGGACTTTGCATTGCAACTGCAAGCATACCTGAGTGACTTCTATGCAGTTGCTTATTTGCTTGAGGGCAGACACCGACATGCATAAATGACTGTGGAACATTTTGTTTTGTGCCTGTCACATGGATGACGCTGGAGAGATGAAGCAGGTATGGGGAGTAAAACATTTAATATAGAATGGACATGGAACGAGACAGTAACAGCATTAGCAAACAGGTAACCCTGACAAAAAACTATTAATGCTGCAGCGGGGAACAGAACTGGGGAACTGACAAATATAGGGGAGGAAATAAACAGGTGATGACTGAGTCCAGGTGAGTCCAATATCGCTGATGCGCGTGATGAGGGGAGGCAGGTGTGCGTAGTAAATGGAAGGAGTGCGTGATGCAGGGCAGCCTGGCGCCCTCAAGCGCCAGGGGGGGGGGGGAAGAGCGGGAGCAGACGTGAAAGTGCCAACTGCTTATACTCACATACCACCCTACTGGCATACTGTAAAACAGCATTTCAAAACACCAGGACACCCATAAGTGTCTCCATGAAGTATGGTTGCAAAACGTTTTCTGACAGATGCCCCAGAGCTATGACATGCATTATACTGTAGACAGCCTACAAAAACATCTTCCTTATATGGTTATTTTTCGTGGCGTTGCAGGTAGCAGCTAAAGCCCTGGAAACAGCAGTGTTTGGAGCCTACTACAACGTTGTGATCAACCTCAAGGATATCACAGATGAGTCCTTCAAAGTGACTGTAAGTTACAATGTAGCCTGTAGGTCTTTCTGACTCAAAGGATTACGTAGGTCATCTTTCAATACTGGAAAACCAGATTTTGGTGAGAGTCAGTGGCTTATTACATAGTTATACTCATACAATCGTGTTTTGTGTTTTGCAGACTCAACAGAGAGCATCAGCTCTGCTTACTGAGGCCAGGGAGAGTGCTAATGCAGTCCTGGATACTGCAGAGAGAAAAAAGTGAAGAAGTTACCACATTACCAAAGCATCACCCGCTGCCTGCCTAGGCCTCAAACCAGGCTTTCACAACCATCAATTCTATTGCAAATAAACTGGGTTCACATAAATACATGCTTTATCAACTACTCCTCAATGGTGCTCCTTTGCTTTGTTAGGAATTCACTAAATACTTACGTAATGTACTGTATAGCAGCAGCCTACACCAAGCCAGGATGTCACAGTGTTCTTATCCACAGCGACTTACAGGCGCAATTAGGGTTAAGTGCCTTGCTCAAGGGCACATCGGCAGATTGTTCACCTACTTAGCTCGGGGATTCAAACCAGCATCCTTTCGGTTACTGGCCCAACCTCTTAATCTCTAGGCTACCTGCCGCCCTGAATCACACGAAATAGAATAGTACTACAAGGTTTCTTCTTCTCTCTTCCACTTCGACATGAAGCTAAAATGATAGAGTAGTATTATTTGCTTCTGAATGACAAAGTGATGCGTTTCGGGATATGAACCCCGTCCATACCTCAGCTCCACCTGTGTAGTACAACAGCCAGGATGACATGACGGCAATAAAAGGGTGTAGTTTATCCAGTTCCTATAAATAAGAACATCCTTCACACAAGACAAAGGACAGAATCGAGAGCTGCTTACCAACCAGTTACAGGCGTGTACACTCTTCATTTAGTCTACGTTCTATGTTAAAACAAAAATACATGGATTATTTATTTTTGCTTTCTGGCATATATTCAGTATTTGTATATCTCAAATGAGTATTCATTATTCTTTTGATTACATGTAATGTATTGGAATAACTTTAGATTTTGAACAAGGAACTTTTGGGCAGGTTAATCTGTTTTATAGCCTTATATTAATATGATCAAACAGTGATTATAAAACGGAATCCTTTGTTGCAATTTTCTTACCAAAGTAACAAATTTCATCGCCGGGACTTGAAAATGTTTGGCAGGAGCTCAGGTAAAATATCCTCATTGTTTTGTCTGCACTGCATACAACATTTTATGAACATATTTTGCCTAGCAGTGTTTAAATGATAATTCTCCTTTTGACTGATTCTCTCTCCTAGGTGGTCGTCACCCCCCAGGGTATGAAGTAGATCAGGGGGACCAAGGGACCAGGGGGCTGTCCTCCTGGGGATAAAGACCACCACTCTGGGGGGGGGGACGAGACCATGGTCTTCCAGAGGCTTGCTACCCCCCCAGACCACAGAGTCAGTGGTGACCATGGAGGCAGACACAGCCCTGGTGGTAGAGACCACCATGGTCATGGTAGTGGTAGTGGTCATGGAGAAGGCCATAAGTTTTCCTTTGAAGATTTACAAAAAATTATGGTAACACAAACAAGGAACTTTATCTTATGGTCAAAATATTGTGCGCTACCCTTATTTACTCAGTAGCCATGGAGCTAACATTGACATAACCCGCAGTCCAAACAATACCCTGAGGGACTTGTTTTGATGGCAACAAAGGCCAGGTTTCATAGCACAGTAAACACCCACAATGACAAGGTGATCCCCGTTATACAGGTGAGAAGACAAAACTTTCTCTCACAGTCAATGAAAAAGATATGAGAGCCGCCGACTACGTCTGTCCTAGGGGCCAAACATGAAAGATTGGAAGAAAGGAAATCATATTGAGGTAGTTTATTGGTTTGTGGAAAAAGGAAATTAAACCATTTCCCCCAAAAATTGGGTTTGATACAGTTACATGGTGTTTGGTTTAAACTAGAACTACAGAATTGGCAGACACTTTCAATGGTGACCACTGCTCTGGCTTGTTGTATAGGGACATAAGCAATTGGTACCACTTGTGATCTGTGCCTCCCTCTAGTTGCATTCTTGGTCATTGTTAGTTAATGCTTCCAGTATTAAAGGCAACATACTTGTGATTTGATGAATGAATATGATATTGCTATTGAATAACTCATCTCAAGTGTTCCGTGTTGCTTTCATTGGATTTGTCTCCCCAGTCCCTGTTGCACAAGAAGCATAATATGTATGAGTGTTTATATTGTTTATCTGTGTAGGTGCAGGTCAACCTAATTATTTTCAGTCTAAACTGTAACTAGGTCACTCAGGAACATTCAATGCTGTCTTGGTAAAACTCCCTACTCCTTGCCGATGACAAGCACACCCATCACATGATGCAGCCAYCACCATGTATGAAAATATGAAGAGTGGTACTCAGTGATGTGTTGTGTTGGATTTGCCCCAAACATAACACTTTGTATTCAGGACAAAAAGTTCATTTCTTTGCCATTTTCTTTGCAGTTTTACTTTATTGCAAACAGGAATATTTTTTATTCTGTACAAGCTTCCTTCTTTTGGCTGTCATTTAGATTAGTATAGTATAGTAACTACAATGGTGTCGATCCATATTCAGTTCTCCTATCACAGCCATTCAATTCTGTTTTAAAATCCCCATTGCCCTCACAATGAAATCCCTGAGCAGTTTCCTTCCTCTCCGAGTTAGGAAGGACTTCTGTATCTTTGTAGTGACTGGGTGTATTGATATGCCATCCAAAGTGTAATTAATATGCTCAAAGGGATATTCAAATGTCATTTTTTTTTAAAACTTATCTACCAATAGGTTGCCCTTCTTTGCAAGGCATTGGAAAATCTCTCTGGTCTTCGTTGTCACGTGTGCTCCCTTTCCGGCCTCTAGGTCACCAGGCTGCTCGTTATGGCGCACACCTGTCACCAGTGTTACATGCATAACGACACTCACCTGGACTCCATCACCTCCTTGATTACCTGCCCTTTATATGTCACTCCCTTCAGTTTCTTCCCCAGTCGTCGTTGTTTGTTTCATGTCGGTGCGCTGTTCGTGTTCCTTGTTTTGTTCATTTATTTATTAAAATGTATTCACTCCCTGAACTTGCTTCCCCGACTCTCAGCGTACATCGTTACATTTGTGGTTGAATCTGTTTGATATTCACCTCTCAACTGAAAGACCTTACAGACACAGACATGCGGTAGTCATTCAAAATTAATGTTAAACACTACTTTAACACAGTTAAACACAGTGAGTCCATGCAACTTATTATGCACATTTTTACTCCTGAACTTATTTAGGCTTGCCAAAACAAAAGGGTTGAATCCTTATTGACTCAAGACATTTCAGTTTAAAAATGTTTATTCATTTGTAAAAACAATTCCACTTTGAGATTATAGGGTGTGTAAAGCTTTAATACATTTTATATTCAGGCTGTAACAAAATGTGGGAATACCTTCTAAAGGCAATGTTGTTAAGTGCTTTAAGTTTATACAAATCACAAAATTATGAATTGTTTCCAGTTCAGTAAAGTGTAATATATAATGTATATTTCTAAACTGACTCGGTACAAAAGTATTTGTTCTGAAACGTGACTACCAAAGCTCAAGGAGAGTAAAGGATAAAAATGAAATGTTTTATACTGAAGCATTTCCTGGACTAAAAGATCAGGTCACACATGTCTGTTGGCTCAGTTGCAGTCCAAATCAGGTGTCATCTACAGAGGATGATAAAAACGTCAACATGAGCAAAATGTCTTTAATGGATACAAAGCTACCATTGGTCAGAGGGAAAAAATAAATGCCATCGTGATGACATTGGAATGAATGTGCGTATTACAAATTCAATCTCAAGGGATTGAAGCATTTTTAGAGGATGTTGCCTACCGGTCAGGAAATGTAGCAGACTACAGACAATCATGCATACATGAGCCTCTAGCTAAAAACACAAAACAGTTGTACTGCAGGTACTACTATAAGCTACTACAGTAGGTACGGTTTGCAAGCAGCGGTGATTATTTTGCAAAATTGAAACGTCACCCACAGCCTGTTATTACTAGCAAAGACATGCTTATTCGGAGAAAGGGGCACCATTGACAATACCTGAAAGTCTTCAGGTAAAAACTCTCTGAGATCAGACGCCTGAGGCAAGTAGTATGATAAAGAACAATAATGGACGAGAAATGCAAGAGACATATTCGCAAATGATGGCATTGTTCATCAATTCTTAGTGTTTGGCATCAGACCGCAATTGAATTGAATTGAATAAACATTTTTTTAAACACCAGAGGGGAAGTTTTACTCACCACAGCGTCAATGTCCTTAGGACTACTCCAGCACTGGAGCACTGGTGCAACAGTCCTCTTCAGCTCTCCGAACACGTCTGGCGACATGGGCATCATGTTGTCTTGCAGTCTAGATGGGTGACTAAAACGCATTGTGAAAATAACAGTTAAGTCAGATTATCAATCATACTCAAACCAGACTACAGTCGAAAATACAAATACAGTATTTATGGCATCTTCACCTTTAACGAAATTAATAATGAGCATGATGAGGGATACTCTAGACTTACACTTCTGACACTGATATGAGTTCTGTCTTCATGTATCCTGTGACGCTGGAACCCTCCACATCCATGGGCTCCGATGCTGAAAAATAAAAATGGTGGACCAGCGATATAAGACCACTTGTCCCGGATCTGTTCGTGATTTATAGCCAACTCCTATGGTCGTTCAATGCTATACAGAGAAAAGTGATTCAGAGGTTGGTCATAAAACGCAACCCCAATGGACTACCAAACAGACATCCGGGTCCTTACAGTGGCTTTGTGTAAATCAAAAATAACACTATTGCTACCAAGGTGAATGATTCAGGAGCAAACTGAAGAGAGAAGAATTTTCCGCCACTCTTTGTGGGACAATGGAAGTAGATTTCAGTAATGCTTCTTTATTCCGGGACCACCCATACATACAATGTATACACGTATGACTAAGTCGCTTTGGATAAAAGCGTCTGCTAAATGGCATATATTATTTATTTTAATATTCAGAGGATTGAAACAAAGAGGTCGCTGGCTGCTTACCCTCGGAGGCCCTGGTGTAGTACTTTCCGAAGGATTTGTCTTTGGGGATGTCTGGGTAGAGGAAGCGGAGTGGGTTCTCTGGGATGTTCTCAGCTGCCATCACCTTGTAGGTGCGGATGATGTCAGGCAGAGAGACGGCAGACAGCTCCTTCTTGGTGTAGGGCTCCACTGCATGGAATACAGGCTTATCTGCGAAACACACACATCAAAATATATCAACCTTTTTTTTTTATATAAATTTAGCCCCTTTTTTCCCCAATTTTCGTGGTATCCAATCGCTAGTAATTACTATCTTGTCTCATCGCTACAACTCCCGTACGGGCTCGGGAGAGACGAAGGTCGAAAGCCACGCGTCCTCCGAAGCACAACCCAACCAAGCCGCACTGCTTCTTAACACAGTGCGCCTCCAACCCGGAAGCCAGCCGCACCAATGTGTCGGAGGAAACACCGTGCACCTGGCCCCCTTGGTTAGCGCGCACTGCGCCCGGCCCGCCACAGGAGTCGCTGGAGCGAGATGAGACAAGGATATCCCTACAGGCCAAACCCTCCCTAACCCGGACGACGCTAGCCCAATTGTGCGTCGCCCCACGGACCTCCCGGTCGCGGCCGGCTGCGACAGAGCCTGGGCGCGAACCCAGAGTTATATCAACCTTTTAATTGTAATTGCCTACAGGGCCGCTGTGTGTGTGTGTTTTCAGACTCACCGTATAGGTCGTGTTCCACCCAAGTGAATGTGATGGCTCCGTCTCTGCTACTCTCACTGAAGCGCAGCAGGAACGTGCCTGGACACTTCCCAGTCAGCATGGCCTTCTCCCTCTCCTTACTCACAAAGCCCAGGATGCAACTGTAGTGGGAGAGAACAAGAGAATAAACAACATTTCTTCACTTTTTATTATGTTTATTTGACAGGGGAAATTCACATTGTTCAACAATTTGGTAAATGTACAGTGCATTTGGAAAGTATTCAAACCCCTTGACTTTTTCCACATTTTGTTACGTTACAGCCTTATACTATAATGGATTAAATTGTTTTTTCCCCCTCATCAATCTACCCCAAAATGGGGCGGCATGTAGCATTGTGGTCAGAGTAACCGAAAGGTTGCTGGATCGAATCCCCGAGCTGACAAGTTAAAAATCTGTCGTTCTGCCCCTGAACAAGGCAGATAACCCACTGTTCCCCGGTAGGCAGTCATTGTAAATAAGAATGTGTTCTTAACTGACTTGCCAGGTTAAATAAAGTTGAATAATTTATTTTTATTTGTATAATAATGACAAAGCAGAAACAGGTTATTAGAAATAATTACAAATAAACTGTATTCAGACCCTTTACTCAGTACTTTGCTGAAGCACCTTTGGAAGCGATTACAGCCTCGAGTCTTCTTGGGTATGATGCTACAAGCTTGGCACACCTGTATTTGGGGAGTTTCTCCCATTCTTCTCTGCAGATCCTCTCAAGCTCTGTCAGGTTGGATGGGGAGTGCCATTGCACAGCCATTTTCAAGTCTCTCCAGTTCAGGTCCTGAGCGCTCTGGAGAAGGTATTCATCAAGAATCTCTCTGTACTTTGCTCTGACCATCTTTCCCTCGATCCTGACTAGTCTCCCAGTCCCTGCCACTGAAAAACATCCCCACAGCATGATGCTGCCACCACCATGCTTCACCGGTGCCAGGTTTCCTCCAGACGTGACGCTTGGCATTCAGGCCAAAGAGTTCAATCTTGGTTTTATCAAATCAAATTTTGTTTGTCACATGCGCCGAGTACAACAGGTGAAGACCTTACAGTGAAATGCTTACTTACAAGCCCTCTGAAGCAAGCCGGCCATCTCTGTTGGTGCCATCATACAAGGGCTGATGGCGCGGACAGAGATAGTCAGCTTGCTTCAGGTCCTTAGGAAACTATGCAGTAATTTGTTTTTTTATGTATTACATTGTTTTGTTAGCCCAGAAAATCTCAAGTGTTATTTCATACAGCCGGGAAGAACTATTGGATATAAAAGCGACGTCAACTTACCAACATTACGACTAGGAATACGACTTTCCCGAAGCAGATCCTTTGTTCGGACCTCCACCCTGGACATGGGATCTTCTCCCAGAGGCCGACCCAAAACAATGCGGTCACCGCAGGAGAGGCAGACGGAGCGGCCTACTGGTCAGACTGAGAAGGCTGTACACCGCTTCCGAGCATATTACTTGCGAATGTCCAATCTCTAGACAACAAGGTGGACGAAATTAGGGCACGAGTTGCCTTCCGGAGAGTCATCAGAGATTGTAACATTCTCTGTTTTATGGAAACATGGCTCACTCGGGATACGTTGTCAGAGTCGGTACAGCCACCCGGTTTCTTCACGCATCGTGCCAACAGAAACAAACAACTCTCTGGTAAGAAGGGCGGTGGTGTATGCCTTATGATTAACGACTCATGGTGTGACCATAACAACATACAGGAACTTAAGTCCTTTTGTTCACCTGACCTAGAATTCCTTACAATCAAATGCAGACCACATTATCTACCAAGACAATTCTCTTCGATTATAGTCACAGCCTGGTATAGAGGTTCTGGATGGCAAGAAGCTTAGCACCGGTGATGTACTGGGCCGTACACACTACCCTCTGTAGTGCCTTGCGGTCGGAGGCCGAGCAGTTACCATACCAGGCAGTGATGCAACCCGTCAGGATGCTCTCGATGGTGCAGTTGTTGAACCTTTTGAGGATCCATGCCAAATCTTTTCAGTCTCCTGAGGGGGAATAGGTTTTGTTGTGCCCTCTTCACGACTGTCTTAGTGTGCTTGGACCATGTTAGTTTGTTGGTGATGTGGACGCCAAGGAACTTGAAGCTCTCAACCTGCTCCACTACAGCCCATCGATGAGAATGGGGGCGTGCTCGGTCCTCCTTTTCCTGTTGTCCACAATCATCTCCTTTGTTGATCACGTATTTTTGTCCAAAACAACGTTGGTCCTTCAGCGGGTTGCTGAAATTCACTCTTTTAATACAAACTTTTATTGAATACAAACACGGACTTCTTCCATTTCTACAAGAACCGACTGATGGCGACTCAATGTTGTTGCTACCAAATCCTTCGACCAGTCATCAAAGTAACTCTGCCTCGATATAAGAGAACTGAATTGAGCGTTCCTCAACTAATTAGAGCTTAAGTGTAATTGTTAGCTTTTGTACTAAGAAATTTTGCAGATGCAGCTCTAACAGAATGAAGTCTGTTGTGGCAAGCTATAGATACCATTCTGCTAACTCTCCGATAACGATAATGTTCAATCGACTGATAATGAAATAACTCACCCATCGTTCCATAGGGACAGCAGATGTCTCTTGATGAGGTCCAGGATAGCTTCGATCCACAGCCAGAAGGGAAAGCTCTTCTCACTGAGACTCTACAGTAGACAATGTGTCTTCAGATGTCTAGATGGATTACTAGGTCCTTCTATATTGTTGTGTCTGTGAACTGTAAAGATGTTGTATTCTGTATATATTGTAGTCACCTACCTTACAGAACTTGGTCCAGGGGATAAGGCCCTCAGGATTCCGCTGTGCTTTCTGGCCTGTTAGAAAATGTTTACCTCATCATCCAAATATAGGGAGTTTGGTTGATTTACAATAACATTATTAGAAGTATGATAACAAAAGCAAATCCCCCATCATGACTCACCCAGTAGTTTGTCGGCCAGCATGCCTAGCTGCTCTTCATTGAGCCCCCTCTTGGTGACAGAGGAGAACTGCCAGCTCAGCACCTCAGACAGCTGACCCCAGGACGCTGCAGGAGGGCTCAGGAAGAACTTCAGGTTCTGGGACAGACCAGGGACACGAGCAAGACAGAAAAGGAGAGCGGTGCGTTTGTGTACTGTCAATTTTTTTATCTGATTTAGACTGGCCAATGGGTGGGCCTTCTGAACAGGTCTCTCTTGCAATGAGATTTGATCTCAATGCAAATAAATAAAGTTTAAACAAAGTGTCACGGCCGTCAAAAGGAGGAGACCAAAGCGCAGCGTGGTATGCGTACATTCTTCTTTAATATAAGAATGAACACAACTAACAAAATAACGAAACATGAAGCTATACAAATGAGTGCTGAACAGGCAACTACACATAGACAAGAACCCACAAATACCCAAGGGAAAATGGCTACCTAAATATGGTCCCCAATCAGAGACAACGATAAACAGCTGCCTCTGATTGGGAACCATAATCAGGCCACCATAGACTTACAAATACCTAGACAATACAAAACTAGCATACCCACCCTAGTCACACCCTGATCTAACCAAAATAATAAAGAAAACATAGATAACTAAGGTCAGGGCGTGACACAAAGGTTAAATAGAATGAATGCACTGTACTTTACCTTGGGCTCGCTGGTCAGCATGTTGTACCACAGGATGGAGGCCCAGCCACTGGGCAGCTGGCTGACGTTGGAGATGACCACGATGGGCAGGGAGATGGTCTAAAAAGGACCAGAGGCCAGAGAAAGTCAAAGTCAAATTAAATAAGGCCAGAGTGCTGTTGGATCTCATGAAAATGGGAGTGTAGACCTAGTATAAAGCTTAGCCAGTTCAGATAGTGAACCTGAGTTCCCGCCTCAGCTTTTTGCTAGTACGCGTTTGCTGCATTGCTGCTGTAACTAGACGTTTCTCGCTATACTGCGGTTTTCTGATATGATATTTTCTTTGCGAATGCTCAATATGCTCAAGTGGCATGTCTGGCTGCTGAGGGGATGTCACTGACTGCGAGGATCAATCCACGTCGCCGCTCTACTGTTGTCAATAGTGGCTACAACTAGCTAAAGTATTGTATACTTTGTTTGTTTCCAATGCCAGCTTCGGGCAGAGTCCGTGCGCTCGGTTAACACACCCCATCACAGAGAAATCTGCTCGCCCGTAGAGGAGGAAGTAGCCTACACTAGCCTTTATGGGTCGATATACAGTGAGTACCAATGTTTTCTTGGTGACATGAGCAAGATGGTGCTCATCACGGCGATTTGATAGTATTTGGTCTCAAGCGGCCGCTAATTTGTTTAGTGCAGCAATCAATATCAGTAGCCTATTATGTGTCGAGCGGGACACCAGACTGCTGCAAGACACTATAGTATTAGCTATACATTTAYGGTGTCTTCCAGTCACATTAGCTAGTGTGACATGCACCGACAGTCACACTTACAATTTCGTACATATTCTGACTGTAGGTTTATCATTCTGGAACCTTCCTTTATACATTTAGCTAAAAACACTCAATTTAACGTGCAGGTCTGAAATACTGTGCAATTATAGCTATACTTGCCGCTTCTGTTCCGAGCTAACTAATATACATGCATATATTTCAATATCTATTTGGTCTATCTCTTCTTGTTATCAGGTCATCATCGATCTTCTCTCAGAGCTTCCCGGAATATACGTTAGACATAGCCATCAGCTCAGGTAGAACTTATTGTAGACCTAAGTTTTAGATGATCGTGTCACTCTCACTTTGCACTTCTGTGCATGSACAAGATACATCAGCTACTGCTAGATTTAGCACTAGTGATATTAGGCAAATTAGATAGTACACGTGGTTACACATAGCTACCGTTTAGTTGCGGTTTTGGGGGGTTGTTAGTATACTGCATGTCTTATGCTATGTGCGTAGCCTAATCAGGATCAATCTTACCGCTACTGTCATGGCCTACAGAAAAGTGTATCTCTCCTCTCTCAGTAGCACAAGTTTGAGTCCAAGTTAAGGCGAAAGTGTTGTAGTTGCATTGCACTTTTCCAGAGGCGGTCCGTATGATGGCTTAAAGGGTTCTTCAGTCTGAAATACACTAAAATGTTCCTTCCCTTTAATCTTGCATGCTCTCTTAAGTATTGTTTGCATTATGGACACTCACATGTTAACCGTACTCTCATACAGTGACCTGAGAAAGTATTCACCCCTTTGGCATTTTTCCTATTTTGTTGTTACAACCTGTAATTAAAATGTATTTTGGGGGGGTTGTATCATTGTATCATTTGATTTACATAACATGCCTACCACTTTGAAGATGCAAAATATTTTTTATTGTGAAACAAACAAGAAATAAGACAAAAAAACAGAAAACTTGAGCATGGATAACTATTCACCCCCCCCCCCCAAGTCAATACTTTGTAGAGCCATCTTTTGCAGCAATTACAGCTGCAAGTCTCTTGAGGTATGTCTCTATACGTTTGGCACATCTAGCCACTGGTATTTTTGCCCATTCTTCAAGGCAAAACTGCTCTAGCTCCTTCAAGTTGGATGAGTTCCGCTGGTGTACAGCAATCTTTAAGTCATAACACAGATTCTCAATTGGATTGAGGTCTGGGCATTGACTAGGCCATTCCAAGACATTTAAATGTTTCATGGTGCCCCTTGCTTAGTGCTGTTGCAGACTCTGTGGCCTTTCAGAACAGGTGTATATATACTGAGATCATGTGACACTTAAATAAAGTCCACCTGTGTGCAGTCTCACTAATTATGTGACTTCTGAAGGTAATTGGTTGCACCAGATCTTATTTAGGGGCTTCATAGCAAAGGGGGTGAATACATACGCACACAGCACTTTTCCGTTGTGTATTTTTWTTTTTTTTCAGAAACTTTAAAAAATTTCACTTCACCAATTTTGACTATTTTGTCCATTACATGAAATCCAAATAAAAATCAATTTAAATTAGGTTGTAACGCAACAAAATAGGAAAAACGCCAAGGGGGATGAATACTTTTGCAAGGCACCCCTAGATGAAAGAGATGACAAAGCACTGTTAGTTCTACKGACGACGACTGATGTTCCATGCTAAATCTTTCATGTTATGCTACCTGGATACTGAGCACGGGCGGGACCTGGCAAACCTCTGTTCAACATTGATGCTGGCAACGAATGACAAGATACTGGAACTAATCATGGCTCTGGTCCCTTCCGTCAGCGCTGCGGGCTAGCTCTGAGCTGTGGGCTGGCCAATTCTGCCTCGTTAGATAGGTCGAATATTTCCCATGTACCAAGATGACAGCTCATCTTGCTTCATCGAGTGTACCCGGCGGTGCTTCATATGAGAAATAGACGTATGGCTGCATTAGCTCATGCTACACAGTTAGTATTCACACATAGGCCTAGTAGACATTCATGTAATGGTAGAATGACCTTCACTGGTCTATTGAGAGCTCCTAAACTGGGATGAGTTTAACTGCCAGTACCATGCCTCATTAAGTTTGCTGTGACGGAGTCAGCCGTGGTCAATAGCCTACATGTTGCCATATTTGCTGGCTACTTGATATAAAGAACATCCCATATGCAGTGCCTTCGGAAAGTATTCAGACCCCTTGACTTTTCCCCCATTGTTACGTTAAAGCCTTATTCTAAAATTGATAAAATATATTTTTTCCTCTCATCAATCTACAGACAATACCCCGTAATGACAAAGCAAAAACAGTTTTAGATTTTTTTCAAAAGTATTACAAATAAAAACAGAAATCCCTTATTTACAGAAGTATTCAGACCCTTTGCTATGATACTCGAAATTGAGCTCAGGTGCATCCTGTCTCCATTGATCATCCTTGAGATGTTTCTACAAATTGATTGGAGTACACCTGTGGTAAATTGAATTGATTGTACATAATTTGGAAAGGCACACACCTGTCTATATAAGGTCCCACAGTTGATAGTGCATGTCAGAGCAAAAACCAAGCCATGAGGTCGAAGGAATTGTGTTGAGGCACAGATCTGGGGAAGGGTACCAAAACATTTCTGCAGCATTGAAGGTCCCCAAGAACACAGTGACCTCCATCATTCTTAAATGGAAGAAGTTTGGAACCACCAAGAGTCTTCCTAGAGCTGGCCAAACTGAGCAATCAGGGAAGAAGGGCCTTGGTCAGGGAGGTGACCAAGAATCCGATGGAGTTCCTGTGTAGAGCTAGGGAAAACTTCCAGAAGGACAACCATCTCTGCAGTCCTCCACCAATCAGGCCTTTATAGTAGCGTGGCCAGACGGAAGCCACTCTTCGGTAAAAGGCACATGACAGCCCACTTGGAGTTTGCCAAAAGGCAAGACTGAACTCTTTGGCCTGAATGCCAAGCGTCACATCTGGAGGAAACCTGGCACCATCCCTACGTTGAAGCATGGTGGTGGCAGCATCATGCTGTGGGGATGTTTTTCAGCAGCAGGGACTGAGACTAGTCAGGATCGAGGCAAAGATGAAAGGAGCAAAGTACAGAGAGATCCTTGATTAAAAACCTGCTCCAGAAAACTCAGGACCCCAGACTGGGGCAAAGGCTCAGCTTCCAACAAGACAACGACCCTAAGCACACAGCCAAGACAACGCAGGAGTGGCTTCAAGACAAGTCTCAATGTCCTTGAGAGGCCCAGCCAGAGCCCGATTGTAACATCTCTGGAGAGACCTGAAAATAGCTTTGCAGCAACGTTCCCCATCCAACCTGACAAGAGTTTGCGAGGTTCTGCAGAGAAGAATGGGAGAAACTCCCAAAATACAGGTGTGCCAAGTTTGTAGCGTCATACCCAAGAAGACTCGATGCTGTAATCGCTGCCAAAGGTGCTTCAAAAAAGTACTGAGCAAAGGGTCTGAATACTTATGTAAATGTGATATCAGTTTTTTAATTTAATCAATTTTAGAATAAGGCTGTAACGTAAGGAATAAAGTCAAGGGGTCTGAATAGTTTCTGAAGGCATTGTAGCTGCAGGTTGTTGACTGGCTCATATTGCTTAAGCTTGCTCGTTCGATAAGGAGATATTTTCATGTAAACCCGTCAGATGATTACTCATTTAGTTTCAGTGAGAGCACCCGGCGGTGCGTCTCCAAGGCGGTTGGATTCGTACTGCTTACGGCTGCTAGTTAGATAGGACGTAGATACTAAGATGACAGCTCATCTTGCCTCAAGCGAGGGTACCCAGTGTCATATGAGAACTGTAAGTCGTGTGTTGCACAGCGCATTCTACACGTTGATATTCACACATAGTATAGTCTTGTAATGGTAGGATGACTTAGCTGGTCTATTTGATCATGTCTCAACGGCGCTTTCTGCAGTAGCGACACATAGTCGTCTGGTGTATGGTTCTGCCATTTTTTGGGGGATTGGTATAGCTTGTAGGTCATTTTATATGTTGACGCTTTGCTGGGGCAGTGAGCTACCCTGATGTAACAGAGCCTATATCGCCAAGACTTGAAATACGAAGTATTTAATAAGTGGTTAAACATATTTCTATGTCGTGTTTCTGTTCTTAAATAAAGAAAAGCCAGTTCAGAAAGGGAACCTGAGTGCCCGCTTCAGCTGAGGTGGCACCAATTAGATGCTAGTAACAATCCCCTCTACCTTATTTGGCGTTCTATTTAAGATGACCGATTCTGCTAACACATGCTGCTGCCGCTTGCTGCTACTGCTAGTATCCGTTTGCTTCTTTAATCCCACCACCACCCCAGCCTCCACCTGTTAGGTTCTGTTTTCCTGCTTGTAGGTTATTTTATATATTGACGCTTTGCATGGGCAGTGAGCTACCCTGAAGCAGCCTATTTCACCAAGACTTGCATTATTTAATCTTTAATAAATGGTTAAAAAAAAACGTTTTCTACTTGGCGTTTCCTTTCTGAACTATATTTCGGACCACTTACCTCTAGCTTGAGCTCCAGACCACACTGGTTGAGTTCAGACTCAAAGCAGATGCAGTGCAGCTCCTCTGTCACAATGAGAGGCCCCTGGAATAACACGGACAGACAGTAACACATTAGGGCTATGTCGCAATTTCCCTGAATTGAAAGAAATGACTGGTATAAGAAATATGATGGAAACTCCCTCCGAACCATACCAATTCAATGCTTTGAGATTTGTGGGAAGTAGTGAAATAGTGCACACTTCAGGAGAAAGAAGATATCATTGTGACGCACCCATATCTATCGGAATGAACTGACTGTAACCGATTACCGTGTCATTATAGGCCAGTCATATAACCCAGCTATCAATCTGCAGGTAATCTCTTACCTCATTTGTTCTGTTGCCAGCTACTTTCTGCTCTTTCAGTTGCTGTGTTGAGACCAGAGAATAAACTGTAAGGAGTGATGACAGTACAGGTCCAAATGGACAATCGGGACAACTCATTCAGATTTAGTGCCCTGTATGCCATTTGAAATGATGCTAGCTTACCAAATGGCGAAACTCTGCAGCCAAGCTTCCATTTGACTCCTCCATATTCATAACTTTTGTGTTGGTACCCAATATGTTGAACTTACGAAACCCTTTCTTTTCTGTAACGTCCCTGGAGAGAAAATGCAATGTGCATTCCCCCTTTAGTTATGTATTCACATCACAAATTCAAGAGCAGGGCATAACAATGCACAAACACATATATTCTACCACACTCATCCACTTACTTGTCAAACAAAGCTTTCACTTTGAGTTGATAGTTGAATTCCGGGAGCTTCACAAGAAATCTAGAGAGGAAATACAAATCAAAACTCAACCAGGTCTGAACAGATCCACAGGAACTACTGACGGGAGAACTACAGACACGGAGGTGCTGTTGTGTTTGTGCTTACTGAGCTTGACAGTGAACTGCACCTGTGTCTTCAGCACCAGAGTTCTCTGTGGATGTGTGGGCATACCGGGCTGTCTCTCTACCACCAAGGAACTAAGACACACCACAGAAGACACAAGGAATTTTGAGGTTATATTACTGTATAGAGGCATTTAGATATTCTTCAAGAACAAATGGGTAGATATTACAGTGTATTATATATATATATATATATATATATATATATATATATATATATATATTAATATATTGTTACATTTCTGGTTAACTTGGAAAATTGTTTGTACTCAGAAGTATAGTCTAAGGAGGGAAAGAGACTGGTTTTTATGTCAGAAGTTAATGGTTATTTGTAGGAGCCAGATGGCTTTGGAATGTGTGGTGGACGGGAGGAAGTCACAGATTGCTATAGGGGAAGCGGAAGGACATCTGTGGATTAGGCGAATGAGTGGTTGAGGTCAGATCAGATCCCCTGAAGGAGAAATGATGGTTTATTACCATAATACTCTTCCTCTTGAACCATAATAGATGTAAGGATTGGAGAGAAGGAGGAGTGCCTAAATTGGAGTATATATACTTGTGGTGGTGGAAACATGTCTTGTCTGAATCCAGCTGTATCGACCCTTTGGGAAGAATTAAACTTTGGTTCAGCTTTCTAGTGTCTGTTGAGTTATTTTACTCTGAAATTATAACCTAACAATTATATATATATATATATATATATATAATATATATATATATATATATATATATATATATATATATATATATATATACTGCTCAAAAAAATAAAGGGAACACTTAAACAACACAATGTAACTCCAAGTCAATCACACTTCTGTGAAATCAAACTGTCCACTTAGGAAGCAACACTGATTGACAATAAATTTCACATGCTGTTGTGCAAATGGAATAGACAACAGGTGAAATTATAGGCAATTAGCAAGACACCCCCAATAAAAGAGTGGTTCTGCAGGTGGTGACCACAGACCACTTCTCAGTTCCTATGCTTCCTGGCTGATGTTTTGGTCACTTTTGAATGCTGGCGGTGCTTTCACTCTAGTGGTAGCATGAGACGGAGTCTACAACCCACACAAGTGGCTCAGGTAGTGCAGCTCATCCAGGATGGCACATCAATGCGAGCTGTGGCAAGAAGGTTTGCTGTGTCTGTCAGCGTAGTGTCCAGAGCATGGAGGCCAGTCAGTGAGCCAGTACATCAGTCAGAGACGTGGAGGAGGCCGTAGGAGGGCAACAACCCAGCAGCAGGACCGCTACCTCCGCCTTTGTGCAGGAGGAGCAGGAGGAGCACTGCCAGAGCCCTGCAAAATGACCTCCAGCAGGCCACAAATGTGCAAGGTTTCCTCTATACGTGACGCTTGGCATTCAGGCCAAGTAAATCTTGGTTTCATCAGACCAGAGAATCTTGTTTTCATGGTCTGAGAGTCTTTAGGTGCCTTTTGGCAAACTCCAAGCGGGCTGTCATGTGCCTTTTACTGAGGAGTGGCTTCTGTCTGGCCACTCTTCCATAAAGGCCTGATTGGTGGAGTGCTGCAGAGATGGTTGTCCTTCTGGAAGGTTCTCTTTAGCTCTATAGAGGAACTTTGGAGCTCTGTCAGAGTAACCATCGGGTTCTTTGGTCACCTCCCTGACCAAGGCCCTTCTCCCCATTGCTCAGTTTGGACGGGCAGCCCAGCTCTAGGAAGAGTCTTAGTGGTTCCAAACTTCTTCCATTTAAGAATGATGGAGGCCACTGTGTTCTTGGGGACCTTCAATGCTGCAGACATTTTTTGGTCTGTGCCTCGACATAATCCCCAGATCTGTCCCTCGATATAATCCTATCTCGGAGCTCTACGGACAATTCCTTCGACCTCGTGGCTTGGTTTTTGCTCTGACATGCACTGTCAACTGTGGAACCTTATATAGACAGGTGTGTGCCTTTCCAAATTATGTACAATCAATTAAATTTACAACAGGTGGACTCCAAGTTGTACAAACATCTCAAGGATGATCAATGGAAACAAGATTTCAAGTCTCATAGCAAAGGGTCTGAATACTTATGTAGATAAGGTATTTCTGTTTTACAATTTTTATAAATTCTCAAAAATTGCTTTGTCATTATGGAGTATTGTGTGTACATTGCTGAGGATTTCTTTTTATGTAATCCAATTTAGAATAAGGCTGTAATATAACAAAATGTGGAAAAAGTCAAGGGGTCTGAATACTTTCCGAAGGCACTGTGTGTGTATATATATATATATATATATAATTAAAATGATCAAAAACAGGGCCTCCCAAGTCGCGCACTCCCTAAGGCACTGCATTGCAGTGCTCGAGGCGCCACTGTAGACCTGGGTTCGACCCTGGGCTGTGTCACAGCTGGCCGCGACTGGGAGACCCATGAGGCGGCGCACAATTGGCCCAGTGTCGTCCGGGTTAAGGGAGGGTTTGGCCGGCCGGGATGTCCTTCTCCCATCTCGCTCTAGTGACTCCTTGTGGCAGGCCGGGTGCATGCACGCTGACTGCGGTCACCAGTTGTATGGTGTTTCCTCTGACACATTGGTGCGGCTGGGTTAAGCGAGCAGTGTGTCAAGAAGCAGTGCGCCTTGGCAGGGTCGTGTTTCGGAGGACGCATGACTCTCGACCTTCGCCTCTCCCGAGTCCGTATGGGAGTTGCAGTGATGGGACAAAACTGTAAACTTCCAATTGGATAAAAACTATAAAATAATAAAATAATAAAAAAACACCAGTGAAAAACACAGAGTGGGCCTTTTAACATCAAGGCAAAGGGGGGCTACTTTGAAGAATCTCAAATCTCAAATATATTTTGAAAATATTAAATATATTTTTGGGTTACTACGATTCCATATTTTGATGTGTTCACTATTATACTACAATGTAAAAAAAAATTAAAACAAAGAAAAACCCTTGAATGTATATAATTAATTTAAATGATCAAAAACAGCAGCAAAAAACAAAGAGTGGGCCTTTAACAGTGTGGTGTCACTCACTGTTCAAGGAGGTTCCGGAACAGTGCAAGGGCCCGCCCCTCCAGGAAGCCTTTCTGCTGTTTGATTGGGTCGTTGTCGTATGTGTACTTCTGCTCTAGTTCCTGGAGCTCCTTCAGCTGCTGCCTCACCTGCTGCAGGCTTTCTGCCACCGCTGTGAACCTACAGGAGAAGAAGAAGATGAAGCAGAATAAGAACAATACTTTATTTTGTTGGGTTCCTAAATTCATCTTTTTGCTTGATCAGACAAGAGATGCCCAAAAGAATGAACTAGTCTCCTCACCAGTTCTGCAGTTGGTCCAGACATGCGTTGGGTGGTCCTCCAATACAGGAGCTCTGCTGCCTCTTCTTCCACTCAGGCAGCTCCTCTGAGATCAGGTCTGACTGGACCGCCTCGGCCATGTTGAGCACCTCCGCCAACTGGCCAACCACTTCCTGTGGAGGAAATTAAGTAAAGTCCATGCACACAAAGAACAGTTATCTACTCTTCAATGTGAGCAGGCTGGTTATTACTGGATAATACACTCTAAGGGCGTTTTCACATATAGTTTTGAGCTATAGTTCGACTATATTTGTTACATTGTCTTTCCCCCCCATTTGATCCGATTGGTTTCACATTGCCAAATGTCAAACAAACAAAAATTCCTCAACAAAACCATGTGTCCGTAAAAGTAATTTTCTTAAATGCTCACGTTAAATCCATCTATGATTATTATGAATCATCAATTGCGTGTCCAATCGTCATATTATTTTCGCTTTGGTCTTCCAACAACATGCAGGGGGAAACGGAGCGCAATAGCTGCTAAAACTGCAGCGGGAATAGGCTATATTCAGCTATACCCCCGGTAAACCCCCCTGGCTCCCCTAACCTGCATTGGATGCACTCATAAATGCGCTGCTACTCACAAAATGTTTCAGAGATCTCACTGATGATGCTGCGTGCATTAAATCAAATGCTTGCAAGTCAAACAACCAAAAATAATGCGTAACTTATTTTCCTGTGTTTCGGCTGACTGCGTTCTCATCAGCACCACAGTACGATTTGAATTGGACCGAGACCACCCTTTTTGAGCGAACCACTGTGCATTGTTTAGTGCCCTCCCAAGCGCGGATATAGTGTTCACACCAGTCCAAACAAACCGAACTAAGGGGGTAAACGCACCAAACCAATTTGTTTGGAAAAAACACACCAAACCAATTTGGTGTGAAAGCCCCCTTAGTCTCAACTCATATGTTCTGAATGACTAGAGCACATGTAGTTTTAGTGGTGCTTGAAGCGTAAACAATCGGTTAACATTCACAGTACAATGTCACGATAAAATGTCACTTTTTAACCTCATCATGACCCCTCTTACCACTCTCTTGAACTTCAGCTTGAAACACATCTCTACAATCAGCAGCTTCTCGTGTTCCAGCTGTTTGGGTGTCAGCCCGTTCATTTCATGTTCTAAAGTGGGAGAAGGAAAAACATTCACTTACTGACCATACTTGAAACACAGACCTGTAAATAGATGATATATTACAGACAGAGAGAATAAAACACCTCACCTCTGTTCTTAAGAGTATTTTCCTTAAAGTCATGCTCGTCTTGAAGGTATTCCAGAGACTTTACATTCTGATCCGCTTCCTAGCAAGTGACATAAACACGTTGGACCAGATAGATGGCAAACCTGACATGCACGAACATGTACTGCAAATCACTGATGGAACTGTTCCACCAGGAAACAATCAACATATAGTATATGATGGAAATGATCACTCACCTGAACCTTGTTTTTCATGTCTTTCACTTTGTTGTCCAGCTTTTGCTTCTCCAGAACCATGCTGGTCTGTGTGTTTTCTCTGTTGGTCTGAGAAGAAAATACTGTTCATTTAACTCTACAGTTAAAGCATGTAAACACTCCAATATACAGTTATGTATCATCCACAATATCTGACAGCACGGATAGAGAAAGACGTGTGGTGATTTTATTCATTACAATGTATGTCAAAACAAGTTCATGTAGGGCACCTCTATGCTTTTGGCAGCAGCCAGAATCCTCTGCTCCTCCTTCAGGTTTCTGGAGATGATCATGGCCATGTGAACGGGGTCCTCCTGAAAGCGGTCCTGTAAAAGTGGTTACTTTATTACTACAAACCCCAAAAAACCATGCAGACACTGGGGTCATAACTTCCAGAATTAAACCAAAAAAAAAAGTTCTTCTAGATCATTACTGTAACATACAAGCAATACAGTTTGGAAGGCCACTGGTACAGATGTAACTGAGATAATACTACACCTGGAGGTTTCTCTTGATCTTGCGGATGTTGTGTTGTAGCAGGAAGTTGTTTTCCAGGGCGAAGCGGCTGTGTTGGTCATCCAGCTGGGCTAGGAGGTCATGGAAACGTACTGTTGCTAAGGAGTCCTGAACAGCCACATTATCCCTACAGGGTTTCAATCACAGGGGAAGAGATCAGATGAAGGATATGAATAGACTACAGTAGAAAGTAGATCTTTATTTATCCATTATACAGCAGCTTCTCAGCATCACTAAAATAGAATAGAATGGAATAGAACCGAATATAGTAGAATAGAATGTATATTTATCCATTAAATACAGCAGACTCTCTCCTCCCATCACTGCTTACCAATCGATGCTCTCAATCCACTTGCTGAGGTACTGTCTGATGTCCATGGGGAAGGAGTCATCATAGATCTGGTCGACCTGCTCCAGGTATTTAGACTCCAGTAGTTGCAGCTGGCACCACTGGGCCATCTGATCAAGGAGGAGTAACAGAGAGTTATTAAATGAGGCAATTAAATAAATAACAGTGGCAAGAAAAAGTATGTGAACCGTTTCTGCATAAATTGGTCATAGATGAAGATCAGATCAAATTTTAAGTCACAACAGTAGACAAACACAGTCTGCTTGAACTAATAACACACAAACGATTATACTTTTTCATGTTTTTATTGAACCCACCGTGTAAACATTCACAGTGTAGGGTGGGAAAAGTATGTGAACCCTTGGATTTAATAACTGGTTGACCCTCCTTTGGCTGCAATAAACGTAACAATTTTTTTTTGTAGTTGCGGATCAGACCTGCACAAAAGTCAGAAGGAATTTTGGACCATTCATCTTTACAGAACTGTTTCAGTTCAGTAATATTCTTAGGATCTCTGGTGTGAACCAGTCTCGAGGTCATGCCACAGCATTTTAAATCGGATTGAGGTCAGGACACTGACTGGGCCACTCCAGAAGGTGTATTTTCTTCTGTTGAAGCCATTCTGTTGTTGATTTACTTCTGTGTTTTGGGTCGTTGTCCTGTTGCATCACCCAACTTCGTTTGAGCTTCATTTGGCGGACAGATAGCCTTACATTCTCCTGCAAAATGTCTAAATAAACTTGGGAATTCATTTTTCCATCGATGGTAGCAAGATGTCCAGTCCCTGAGGCTGCAAAGCAGCCCCAAACCATGATACTCCCTACACCATACTTTACAGTTGGGATGAGGTTTTGATGTTGTTGGGCTGTGCCTTTTTTTCTCCACACATAGTGTTGTGTTCCTTCCAAACAACTCAACTTTAGTTTAATCTGTCCACATAATATTTTGCCAGAAGCGCTGTGGAACATCCAGGTGCTCTTTTGCGAACTTCAGATGTGCAGCAATGGTTTTTTTGGACAGCAGTGGCTTCTTCTGTGGTGTCCTCCCATGAACACCATTCTTGTTTAGTGTTTTGCGTATCGTAGACTTGTCAACAGAGCTCTTAACATGTTCCAGAGATTTCTGTAAGTCTTTAGCTGAGACTCTAGGATTCTTCTTAACCTCATTGAGCATTCTGCACTGTGCTCTTGCAGTCATCTTTGCAGAACGGCCACTCCTAGAGAGAGTAGCAACAGTGCTTAACTTTCTCCATTTATAGACAATTTGTTTTACCGTGGACTGATGATTAAGGCTTTTAGAGATACTTTTGTAACCCTTTCCAGCTTTATTCAAGTCAACAATTCTTAATCTTCTTCTGATATCTCTTTTATTCGAGGCATGGTTCACATCAGTCAATGCTTCTTGTGAATAGCAAACTCAAATTTTGTGAGTGTTTTCTATAGGGCAGGGCAGCTCTAACCAACATCTCCAATCTCATCTCATTGATTGTACTCCAGGCTAGCTGACTCCTGACTCCAATTAGCTTTTGGAGAAGTCATTAGCCTAGGGGTTTACATACTTTTTCCAATCTACACTGTGAATGTTTAAATGATGTATTCAATATTGACAAGAAAAATACAATCATTTGTGTGTTATTAGTTTAAGCACACTGTGTTTGTCTATTGTTGTGACTAAGATGAAGATCAGATCAAATTTTCTGACTAACTTATGCAGAAATCCAGGTAATTCCAAAGGGTTCACATACTTTTTCTTGCCACTGTCAGATATTAATATTGTCTAAGATTGAGACAAGAACTGCTATAACATGGATCAATGCACCTAGTAGCAATAACCGTTAGATTTGAGACGTGTATTTGGGTTACAATATGGCCTGTATCAGCTTGCTCTTCTAGTTAAAGGTCCTTCCGGACCCCTTTAAGTGATGGGACGTAGCTAGCTACAGGATCTGCTTAAGTTTTCGAGATAATCGATCTCTTTCGAGGAAGGAGCTGGTTTTTACATAGTGTGTATTTATTTATTCTGAACACAAACATTTAAATACATACGTTTACGGTCGCTAGCTGGACCGGCAAACCGCAGAATACTAAACTCAAAACTTGTGTACTATCCATAGTACTATCTCTGCTGATCACGTCTGCCAATCACGTTATCCGTATCTAAGGTAGTAGACAGCTGGTGACATCTCGAGAGCAATCTTCATCCGACAAACTGCTATCAGGTAAAACAATCTTTATTTATTTTTAACTATTTAGTTATAGAAACATGACACCATCAATGCCAGCTGTAAAACGACTCCCAACATAGAACACAGCAACCTTAGTAATGTAGCTAGCTTGCTAATAAGTACATCATGTACACAGTGTACATTCTGAACCTTGTTTGAAGTCAGTAGGTCACATGACCAAGGTGCTATTGACATTCCAAAATTAAGATGAATAATTGAAAATAGTGCAAGATGTAAATCAACAAAAAAAGTGTGTGCAATGTGTGTCTATGCCATCGGGTTAACTAGAACCAGTTTTGAACAGTTTAGGAGTACTGGTTAAAGAGCTATTGAAATTTGAACATTTTGATTTGTCACTATGTTGACGGTCCCTAACTGCTGTTGGTTTACGTAAGGAAAACTACAGGTGAATATCAGTCGGATATCCAACCTGAATCTGTCTTTACCTCGATACCTGTCACTACACATCATTGCGAAAGGTGGGATCCTATGACGGTGCCACGTTTAAAGTCACTGAGCTCTTCACTATAGTAAGGCCATTCTACTGCCAATGTTTGTCTATGGAGATTGCATGTCTGTGTGCTAGATTTTATACACCAATGGGTGTGGCTGAAATATCCGAAACCACTCATTTGAAGTGGTATCCACATACTTTGGTGATTTAGTGTATTTATCTTATTTCAGTCAATGGGAGATAGCTATATCTGTTCCAGGCAGCAGATTGTGTTTTCACAAGAGGCTGTGTTTACGTCGAAGATAGAAGCAGTCCATTGGCTGCCTTCATCACGAGGGGTATGTACGTGAGTTGTGACTGGTTCCAAGTTTAGCAGTTCGGGAAATTTGCCTGCGCAGACTGTTGAAATATAGTTTTTTTAATGCGAAAATGTGCAATAATTGAAGGTGCCATTTTATAGTCATCATAAGCATGTTTTACCATCATATACAAAACTTCCACTCTTCCCTAGACGGGGATCGATCACCTTCACGTTTTTCAGCTTTCGGACCACCACCTAATTTCCCATCTCCAAACAGATTGCAAGTGCTTTGAACTAGTTAATTTCCTTCTCTTTTAAAATATTTTTTATTTTTTTATTACCAATGTAGAAAAGTCTGTATACATACAATAAGTACATAAATAGACAATGATAACATATGCTAGGGGGTACAAAAAAATGACAGATTATACAAAGACCTTAAAAGAAACACACAAATTGATTGTTTTAACAGCTTTCTTATTAGAAGAATGTATAATAGTGTTAATGTATTGATCGAATTCCTTCTAGAAAACACGGAAGAGTGTTTTTTTATTAGTGAATTTACATTTATGAATATGAACATTTTCCATTCGCACAATTAGATTGATGAGGTAAAATTGTTTTTCTTTATCTTTATTATGGTTAAGGAAACCGAGCAGCACATTATCCCATAACAAACAAAAGTCATCAAGAATATGAACAGTTATAAAACTGTGAATATCTTTCCATAATTGTTTTACATGTAGACAATGCCAAAATAAATGCGAAACTGTTTCTGGATGCTCAACACAAAAAGTAC